>NC_061118.1:39402903-39525950 GCF_002878395.1 Capsicum annuum | reverse complement strand
CCCAGTGTGGTCCATTTAATTTTTTGTGGCCATTTGGGTGGACAAACCGGCAAAATGGTGTGAACGGGACATTTTCTTGCCAAATTGGTGTGTTATGTCCCATAGTTTTAGGGGTTGCCGGGGTTCAGGCGTTCTCTGGGTTGATAATTGATCGCGGCATGCCAGGGAGGATGGGTATTTTCAAGCAAAATTGATGTGCTATAGCCCACGGTTTTGGGGGTGGGCTAGAGGTCCGGGCATGCTGTTGGTAAAAAATCGATCGAGGCATGCCAAGGAGGTTGGGGATCATTCTAGTATGGTCCGTTTAGTTTTTTATGGCTATTTGTGGGGACAAACTGGTGAAACGGTGCGAACGGGGCATTTTTTGGTCAAATCGGTGTGCTATAGCCCACGATTTAAGGGGTGGGCTGGGGTTCGGGCGTGTTGTGGGACGAAAATCGACCAAGGCGTACCAGGGAGGTTGGGTATCATCCAGCATGGTCCGTTTAATTGTTCGTGGTTGTTTGAGTGGACAAACGAGTGAAACGGCACTAGTGGAGCATTTTTGGGCCAAATCGGTGTGCTATGATTTTGGGGGTGGGCCCGGGTCCGAGCATGCTGTGGGTCGAAAATCGACCGTGGTAGGCCAGGGAGGTTAGGTATTATCCCGGTGTGGGCCATTTAGTTTTTCGTGGTCATTTGGGTGGACAAATGCGCAAAACAGCTCGAATAAGGCATTTTTAGGCCAAATCAGTGTGCTATGGCCCAGGGTATCGAGGGTGGGCTCGAGGTTTGGGCATGCGGTGGGCCAAAAATTGATTAGGGTGTGCCAAGGAGGTTGGGGATAGTTCCACTGTGGTTCGTTTAAATTTTTGTCGCCATTTGGGTGGACAAACAGGCGAAACGGCGCGAACGAAGCATTTTTGGGCAAAATTAGTTTGCTATAGCCCATACTTTCGGGGGTGAGCCCGAGTTCCGAGCATACTATGGGCTGAAAATCGATCGGCGTGTGCCAGGGAGGTTGGGATCGTCCCAGTATGGTCTGTTCTATTTTTCATGGCCATTTGCTTTGATAAATAGGGCAAATGGGGCTTTTTTTGGCCAAATCGGTGTGCTATAGCCCACGCTTTTGGGGGTGGGCTCATGGTCCGGGCCTGCAGTTAGCTGAAAATCGATCGGGGCATGCCAGAGAGGTTAAGGATTATCCTAGTGTGGCCCGTTTAATTTGTCGTGGCTCTTTGGGTGGACAAACGGGCGAAGCAGCACAAAGAGCGCCTTTTTGAGCCAAATCGGTGTACTATGGCCTACGGTATCGGGGGTGCGCCCGATGTCAGGATGTGCTGTGGGCCAAAAATCTATCGAGGCATGCTAGGGAGATTGCGGATCATCCCAGTGTGGTCCGTTTAATTTTTCATGACCATTTAGGTGTACAAACGGGTGAAACGGCATGAATGGGGCATTTTTGGGCCAAATCGGTGAGCTATAACCCACGGTTTTGAGGGCGGACCCAGGGTCTGAGCGAGAAGTGGGTTGAAAATCATCCGGGGCATGCCAGGGAGGTTGGTATCATCCCAGTATGGTCCGTTTAATTTTTCATGTCAATTTGGATGGCTAACGGGTGGAACGGTGTATTTTGCAGGCAAATCGGTGTGTTATAGCCACGGTTTTGTGGGTGGTTGGTCCGGGAGCTCTGTAGGCCAAAAATTGACCAGGGCATACCAGGAAGGTTGTGGATCATCCCAGTGTGGTCTGTTTAATTTTTGGGGCCATATGATTAGACAAACGGGGGAAACGTAATGAACGGGTTGTTTTTGGGCTAAATTGGTATGCTATAGCCCATGGTTTCGGGTGTGGGCCTAGGTTTTGGGCGTGTTGTGGGCCAAAAATTGATCGAAGCGTTCCAGGGAGGTTGGGGATCATCCCAGAGTGGTCTGTTTAATTTTTTGTGGCCATATGGGTGGACAAACAGGCGAAATGACGTAAATGGGCCATTTATGGGCCAGATCAGTGTGCTATAGCCCACGATTGTTTTGGTGGGATCGGGGTTCGGGCGTGCTGTAGGCTAAAAATCGACCGGTGATACAAGTGCGACTATGAAGATTAATGTGTGTACAAATGCAGCAAATTATCATCCTAGGAAGTTCAATGTTGAGACGTGAGAAAGATCAAAGACACACCAAAGCCGCCCTATTTACTCATTTATTACACTAGAGGGGCGCCCCCTTTTCATTAAGGGTCTTTTGGTCATTTCATCTTTTATGTAATAAGGAGACTATATATAGTTTAATATTAGGGATTTTCATGACTTAGTTGATTATTGTTGTAAGTCTTGACATTTGAAACACCAAAGTCCTCTCTCTACTTGAGGCAAACTGAAACTTGTAACTAGGTTAGTAATTCAAGGGTGGAATCTCTTGTAATTGCTTGTTTTTGAGAAACCTTGGTGCTTGAGTGTTGGATTCCTCTCTTGTGTCTTCGTAAGAGTTAGGTGATCGTGTGTGGAGGTGTTAGGGGTCTTAGAGTTTTATGTACTCTTTGGTTACGAGGATTTACACCACCTTTGTCTAACTATCTATCCCTTTACTTTTGTTTTCATCTTGTAGTAGTTGTGTCTTGTCTTCTTGTAATAGTTGGTTGGTGTTATTGTAATCTTATTGTTCATCACATTAATGTAGTGTTGTTTCTGTTTTGGTGTGGTTATACACGTTATTATCTCTCCATTGTTGAAGCATTCTCGGATTTTCTTTTCATTCTTGTGTTGTTATTCTAGGCCGAGACTTGGTTCCTTGTGCTCTCGGTTTGTGGTGTATTTGGTGACGTTTTTGGGGGCATTTTTGTGTCTTCTTGGGGTTGTAAGTTATCATTTGGTATCAGAGTCAAGGCTGGTTGTGTTCCTATACTACCAATCTTGGGCTCTTTAGTAAAACAAAAAAAAGTGTTAAAGTGTTCTTGTTCTTGGCCGGGTGTTCTTCTTGTTATTGTTGTGTTTGGCCGAGATTTGTGTCTTGATTTGAGTGTGTTTTGTTGTCTTAGTTTTTTTTCTAGTGTTGGTTCCTTTTCTCCTCAACACTTATTGAGTCTACCACCCAAGTTCTTGAGCAAGATTCCGATTGTGTTGTGGTGTTAAGTGGACGGTTTCTTGTTGTTGGTGGTGGTGTTTATCTTGTATTCTTGTGTTATGTTAAAGAAGTTGTTGTTTGATCTTGAAGAGAGAAAAGAAGTATAAGACTTTGTGTTTGTCTTGAAAACAATCCAAGACAACACCAAAGTAGAAAAATAAAAAAGAGCCCTCCAAAAAGCAAGTTACCAAAAAGGAGTAAGGCACTTTTCAAACTTAGACAAAAGAGGAAAGAGACAAGACTACCCCAAAAGGTTGTCTTGCCAAAAGAGTGCAGGTTGGTAGAAAGTTGGTGGACAACTTTTGAATATTGAAAAGAGAGTCTCAAGTATTGGAAGACTATACCATAGTCGAAATATCTTCCTCAAAGGTGTATTATTGAACATGAAAGTCTTGGAACAACTTCTCTTCAACAACAAAGTGTGATTTTGTATTGTAAACTTGTTTAGTTTTTGTTGTTCCCATTTTTGTGGTGTTGTTGCTTGCGGTTCAAAGACTTGAAACTTTGTTGGTGTGTTGTGTGTGACATTGTGGACTGATTTTGGTACTATGGAACCCGAGACCTCACACTCTCAACCCACAGGGGTACACAATGCTACTAGTATCATTTTGGCTCGCCTTGAAGCTATGTCCCGAGGCAAGGCTAGGATGACCGCAGGTATTGAAAAACTAGACTCGGATGTGGTATCAATGAAGGGTGAAGTGCCAATAATGGGTGGGAGATTGGAGAGAGTGGAATGCCAAAGAAGTCGACTTTCTATCCCTCAACATATTTCACCAACTAGTACTCCCGAGGTCATGCACCAAATGTTATATCCACCTATTGTGACAAATCATACCAATCCTTACCCCCAAATCCGAGATCATGATAGACCAAGCCACCCTCCACTTCACCAAGTCCAATAAGAAGGACTTGGAACCCAAATACTACCGCCAAACCCGAGCCCTCCCATCCAAAATCCACTTAACTAAAGACCTCACTATCCAAATCCAATCCCGCCGCTACAAGCTCCACTTAACCCAAATAGATCCATCCATGTTGAGGGGTATGGTAGAGGAGAAAAACATGCTGGTTATGTACCATATGATGATGTTTACATGAGAAGGGAGAAGATGAGGAGAAGGCAAGGTGATCCAAGGGAAGTTCACGGTCGAGAAGGAAGAGTTGGTCTTTGGAACAAACAAGGGAACCGATACCATGATGTAGGTCTAAATACCATTAAGGTGGGGCTTCCAACATTCAAAGGTGAGAGTGATCCGCAAGAATTTCTATCTTGGGAGTCCACTTGTGAGAGAATCTTCCAAGTTAATGACCTTATCGGGGAGAAAAAAAGTTCTTATGTGATTGCATATTTTGAGGGTTATGCTACTACGTGGTGGGAGTATGTGAAGCGATTTGGTAATGTTTTGATTGAGGGGAAGCCCCCTACTTGGTTTAGGTTAAGGTACCTCATGAGACAAAGGTACTTACCCGAGAGTTACTATCAAGATCTCCTTGCTAAGTTGTATAACTTGAGGCAAGGAAACAAAAGTGTCGTGGCTTACTATGATGAATTCCAACAAATCATTTAGAAACTTGATCACCAAGGGGAGAAAGTAAGCCATGACATCATTTGATTCAAGGTGGGTTTGAATGGGAATATTGCCTCACGTTTGACACTTCACAAGTTTGAAACCATTGATGCCATCTTCCAAGCTGCCTTGGAAGTTGAGAAGGAATTACGGGAGAAACCAAGTGTCAAGCTCAAAGGGAAATCTCACTCGAGTTGGCACAAGGAAAAAACTTACCCATCCATTGTGGATAAAACTGAGGACAAGTTTGCACAAGATGAAGACAAGGCTCACCAAAGGTACCCTCTGAGAAATGAAGGTAAATTGTATTCCTCTTCTAGTTCTAAGGAATTTCAATGTTTTAAATGCTAAGGTTGAGGACACAAGGCTAATGAGTGTCTAAATAGGATAAATATGATCTTAAGGGAGGGAAAATTATACTTTCTTGGGGAGGAGGTGGGACTTGAATCGAAGGATATTGATGATCAGTCTCAAGATAGAGAGAAGGTAGAACCCGAGAAGCCAAAGGAGGGGGATAAGGAAGATGTTTGGCTGTGTGAAGGTGATATTGTAGTGACAATGCATATGGCAAGGAAATTCATGCTTAGTGAGGGTATGGAAGAAGAAGCCGAGAGTGAGGAGGAGGAATAAGAAGAGAAGTCGAGAGTTGGGATTGTGGGATTTGCCCACAAGGACTCTTTGTTGATTACTAACCGAGATACTAGCACTTTGCCTAGTATCAAATCTTCTTATGTGAAGGTGTTAGAAAATATAAATCCAAGGATCATGCTTGATTATATCATGGGACCTTTGGTTGAACATCCTAACCTTAGGAAGAGCAATGAAGAGATGATGAAAAGAGGAGGCTTGCCGGTGATAATTGCTTGAATTTGAGGGTAAATTCCTCTCAAGATGGAGAGGATGATAAAAGTACGACTATGAAGATCAATGTGTGTACAAGTGTAGCAAATTATCATCCTAGGAAGTTCAATTTTGAGATGGGAGAAAGATCAAAGACACACCAAAGCCGCCCTATTTGCTCATTTATTACTCTAGAGGGGTGCCCTATTTTCCTTAAGGGTCTTTTGGTCATTTCATCTTTTATGTAATAAGGAGACTATATATAGTTTAGTATTAGGGATTTTCATGACTTAGTTGATTATTGTTGTAAGTCTTGACATTTGAAACACCAAAGTCCTCTCTCTACTAGAGGCAAATCGAAACTTGTAATTAGTATAGCAATTCAAGGGTGGAATCTCTTGTAATTGCTTGTTTTTGAGAAACCTTGGCGCTTGAGTTGTACAATCCTCTCTTGTTTCATTGTAAGAATTAGGTGATCATACGTGGAGGTGTTAGGGGTCTTAGAGTTTTATGTACTCTTTGGTTACTAGGATTTACACCACCTTTGTCTAACTATCTATCCCTTTACTTTTGTTTTCATCTTGTAGTAGTTGTGTCTTGTCTTCTTGTAATAGTTGGTTGGTGTTATTGTAAGCTTATTGTTCATCGCATTAATGTAGTGTTGTTGATGTTTTGGTTTGGTTTTACACGTTATTATCTCTCCATTGGGGAAGGATTCTCGGATTTTCTTTTCATTCTTGTGTTGTTATTCTTGGCCGAGACTTGGTTCCTTGGGCTCTCGGTTAGTGGTGTGTTTTGTGACATTTTTGGCGGCTATTTTATGTCTTCTTAAGGTTGTAAGGTATCAACCGGGGAGTTCCAAGTAGGTTGGGGATCATCCCAATGTGGTCTTTTTAATTTTTTGTGGCTATTTGAAAAGATAAACGGGCAAAACGGAGCGAATGGGGCATTTTTAGGCCAAATCGGTGTGCTATAGCCCACGGTTTTAGGGTTGGGCTCGAGGTTCGAGTATGCTATGGGCCAAAAATTGATCGGGGCATGTTAGGGAGGTTGAGGATCATCCCAATGTGATTCGTTTAATTTTTTGTGGCCATTTGGGTGGACAAACGGGCGAAACGGCCTGAACGGGGCATTTTAGGGCCAAATCATTATGCTATAGCCAACGGTTTTGGGGGTGGGCCCAGGTTACAGGCGTGCTGTTGGCCAAAAATCAACCATGGCATTCCAGGGAGGTTGGGTATTATCCCAGCATGGTTCGTTTAATTTTTCATGGCTATTTGGGTGGACAAACCAGCGAAACGATGCGAATGGGGCATTTTCAAGCCAAATTAGTGTGATATAGCCCACGATTTTAGGTGTGGACCCGGGGTCTAGGTATGTTGTGTTCCAAAAATTGACTGGGGCATGCCAGAGTGGTTAGGGATCATCTCAGTATGGTCCGTTTAATTTTTCGTAGCCACTTGGGTGGACAAACGAGCGAAACAGCGCAAACGAGGCATTTTCGTGCTAAATCAGTGTGCTATCGCCCGGGGTATTGAGGGTGGGCCCAAGGTCCAGGCGTGTTGTGGGCCGAAAATGGACAAGTCATGCCAAGAAGGTTACGGATCATCCCATTGTGGTCCGTTTAATTTTTCGTGGCCATTTGGACTAACAAACGGGCAAAATTGCACGAACGAGGAATTTACAGATAAAATCGATGTTCTATAGCCAATGATTTCAAGGGTAGGCCAAGGGTCCGGGCATGCTCTGGGCTGAAAATCCATCGAGGCATGGCAAGGAGGTTGAGGATCATCCCAAATTGGTCTATTTAATTTTTCGTGGCCATTTGGGTGGGCAAATGGGCTAAATGGTGTGAATGGGTCATTTTTGGGAAAAATCAATGTAATATAGCCCAAGGTTTTGGGGATGGGCTCGAGTCAGCGCATGCTGTGGGTAGAAAATCAATCGGGGCATGATAGGGATGTTGGGGATCGTCCCAGTGTGGTTCATTTAATTTTTTGTGGCCAATTGGGTGGACAAACAGGCAAAACGGCGTGAACGAAGCATTTTGAGGCCAAATCGGTGTGCTATAGCTACGGTTTAGGGGGTGGGCCAGGGTACAGGCGTGCTTTGGGTCAAAAATTAATTGGGGCATGTCAGGGAGGTTGGATATCATCCCAGCACAGTCTGTTAAATTTTTCGTGGCAATTTGTGTGGACAAACCAGCGAAACAGAGAAAGAAGAATTTTTGGGCCACATCAGTGTGCAAGAACCTATGATTTAGGGGGTGGGCCTAGGGTCCAGGAGTGCTATGGGCCAAAAATTGATCGGGGTATGCCATGAAGGTTGGGGATCACCTCAGTGTGGTCCGTTTAATTTTGCATGGCCATATGGGTGGACAAACAAGCGAAACAGCGCGAACGAGGCATTTTCAGGCCAAATCAGTGTGCTAGGGCCCACAGTATCATGGGTAGGCCTGAGGTCCAAGCATGCTATGGGACAAAAATCAATCGGGGTATGCCAGGGAGGTTGGGGATCGTCCCACCCTGGTCTGTTTAACTTTTTGTGGCCATTTGGGTAGACAAACGGGAAAACAGTGCGAACGGGGTATTTTTGGAAAAAATCAATTTGTTATAGCCCACGGTTTCAGGGGTGGGCTCGGGGTCCAGGCATGCTGTGGGCCAAAAAATGACTGAGGTGGGCCAAGGAGGTTTGGGATCATCCCAGTGTGGTCTGTTTAATTTTTTGTGGCCATTTGGGTAGATAAACGAGAAGAACGAGGAATTTTTTAGCCAAATCGGTGTGCTATAGCCCACGCTTTCGGGGGTGGGGTCAGGGTTCAGCCATGTAGTGGGCTGAAAATTGACCGGGGCATGCTAGGGAGGTTTAGGATCATCCCAGTGTGGCCCATTTAATCTTTTGTGGCTATTTGTGTGGACTAACGGGGGAAACGACGCGAACGGGGCATTTTCGGGCCAAATCGGTGTGCAATAGACTACAGTATCGAGGGTGGGCCCGATGTAAGGGCGTACTATATGCCAAAAATCTATAGAGGAGTGACAGGGAGGTTGGGGATCATCCCAGTATGGTCTGTTTATTTTCTTGTGGCCATTTTACTTTACAAACAGGCGAAACGGCATGAACGGGGCATTTTTGGGCCAAATCGGAGTGCTATAGCCCGCGGTTTCAGGGGTGGGCCCAGATTTCGAGCGTGTTGTGGGCTGAAAATTAAAAGGGGCATGCCAGGGAGGTTGGGGATCATCCCAGTATGGTTCATTTAATTTATCGTGGCCATTTGTGTGGACAAACGGGCAGAACGGTGCAAATGGGGCATTTTAGGGCCAAATCAGTGTACTATAGCCCACGATTTCAGGGGTGGTTGGTCTGGGACCGTTGTAGCTCTAAAATCAACCGGCGCATGCCAGGGAGGTTGTGGATCATCCCAGTGTGATCCGTCTAATTTTATGTGGTGGGCCTAGGGTCCGAACGTGCTGTGGGCTAAAAATCGACTGAGGAGTGCCAAGGAGGTCAGGGATCATCCCAATGTGGTTATTTTAATTTATTGTGGCTATTGTATAGACAAACGAGCAAAATATCACAAACGGGCATTTGAAGGCCAAATCGGTGTCCTATAGCCCACGGTTTTGGGGGTGGGCCTGGGGTTTGGGTATGCTGTGGGCCAAAAATCAATCGGGGTATGCCAGGAGGGTTTAGGATCGTCCCATTCTGGTCCGTTTAATTTTTTGTGACCATTTGAATGGATAAAAGGATGAAACAGTGCTAACGGGGCATTTTAGGGCCAAATCAGTATGCTATAGCCCACGATTTTGGGGGTGGGCCTAGGGTCCGGGCATGCTGTAGGCCAAACATCAATCGGGACATGCCAGGGAGGTTGTGAATCATCCCAGTGCAGTTCGTTTAATTTTTCTTGGCCATTTGGGTGGACAAACGGGCGAAACAGCACGAACGGGGTATTTTTGGACTAAATCGGTGTGCTATTGCCAATGGTTTCAGGGGTGGGCTCGAGGTATAGGTGTGCTGTGGGCCAAAAATCAATCGGGGCATGCCGGGGAGGTTGGGGAACATTTCAGTGTGGACCGTTTAATTTTTTGTGTCAATTTGGGTGGACAAATAGGCGAAACAGCCTAAAGGGGGCATTTTCAGTTCAAATCAGTGTGCTATAGCCCACGGTTTTGGCGGTGGGCCCGGGGTCCAATTGTGCTGTGGGCCAAAAAATGATCAGGGCGTGACAGGGAGGTTGGGGATCTTCTCAGTGTGGTCCATTTAATTTTTGTGGCTATTTAGGTAGATAAACGGGTGAAACGATGCAAACGGGACATTTTCAAGATAAATCGGTGTGCTATAGCCCACGATTTTAGGGGTGGGCAAGCGGTTCGAGCGTGTTGTTGGCCGAAAATTGACCGTGGCGTGCCAGGGAGGTTGGGTATAATCCCAGCGTGGTCAGTTTAATTTTTCGTGGCTACTTAGGTGGTCAAATGGATGAAACAGTGCGAACGAGGTATTTCATGCCAAATCAGTGTGCTATAGCCCTCGGTTTTAGGGGTGGGCTCGGGGTCCAGGTGTGTTGTGGGCCAAAAATCGAATGAGGTACACCAAGGAGGTTGGAGATCGTCCCAGTGTGGTTTGTTTAATTTTCTGTGGCCACTTGGATAGACAAACGAGCGAGACAGCGTAAACGAGGCATTTTCGGGCAAAATTCGTGTGCTATGGCTCGGGGTATTGAGGGTGGGCTCGGGGTTCGGGCGTGCTGTGGGCCAAAAATTGACTGGTCATGCAGGGAGGTTAGGGATTGTTCCACTATGCTTTGTTTAATATTTCGTGAATTTTTGGGTGGACAAACGAATAAAACGGTGCGAACGAGGCATTTACAAGAAAAATTGATGTGCTCTAACCCATGGTTTCGAGGGTGGGCCCAGGGTCCGGGCGTGCTATGGGTTAAAAATTGATCGAGATATGCCAGGGAGGTTTGGGATCATCCTAGTGTGGTCCGATTAATTTTTTGTGGCCATTCTGGTGGACCAATGTGCAAAATGATATAAAGGGAGCATTTTTGGGATAAATCGGTGTGCTATAGCCTATGATTTTGGGGGTGGACCTGGGGTTCGGGCATACTGTGGGCCAAAAATCGAACGTGGCATGTCAGCGTGGTTGGGTAGCATCCCAGTATGGTCCGTTTAATTTTTTGTGCTGATTTGGGTGGTCAAACGAGCGAAATGGCATGAACGAGGCATTTTGTGCCAAATTTGTGCGCTATAGCCCACGATTTTGGGGGTGGGCTCGAGGTCCGAGCGTGCTATGGGCCAAAAATCAACCGGTCCATGCCAGGGAGGTTGAGGACCATCCCAGTGTGGTTCGTTTAATTTTTTGTGGCCATTTGGGTAGACAAATAAGTGAAACAGCGTGAACGAGGCATTTTCGAGCTAAATCGGTGTGCCATGGCCTGGGGTATCGAGGGTGGGCCCGGGGTTTGGGCGTGCTGTGGGTCAAAAATTGAGTGGTCATGCCAGGGAGGTTGGAGATCATCTGGGGTCCGTTTAAGTTTTTGTGGCCATTTGAGTGGACAAAATGGCAAAACGGTATGAACGGGGCATTTACAGGCAGAATCGATGTGCTATAGCCCATGGTTTCAAGGGTGGCCCTAGGGCTGGGTGTGCTGTGGGCTAAAAATCAACCGAGACGTGCCATGGAGGTTGGATATCATCCCAGTATGGTCTGAAAAAATTTTCATGATCATTTGGAGGACAAACGGGCAAAACAATGCGAATAGGGCATTTTTGGGCTACATCGGTGTGCGATAGCCTACGGTTTTATGGGTGGGCCCGGGGTACGGGCCTGCTACAAGCCAAAAATTGATCGAGACATGACAGGGAGGTTGAGGATCATCCCAAAGTGGTTCATTTAATTTTTCGTGGCCATTTGGGAGGACAAACGGGCAAAACAGCACGAACGAGGCGTTTTCGAGAAAACTCGATGTTCTATACCCACAGTTTCGTGGGTGGGCCCAGTGTTCGGGCGTCCTGTGGGCCAAAAATTTATTGGGGCATGCTAGGAAAGTTGGGTATCATCCCAGTGTGGTCAATTTAATTTTTATTAGCCATTTGGATGGACAAATGGACAGAATGGCATGAATGGGGCTTTTTTGGTCTAAATTGGTGTGCTATAGCCTACGGTTTTGGGGGTGATTGGTTCGGGAGTGCTGTGGGCCAAAAATTAACCAGCGCATGACAGGGAGGTTGTACATCATCCCAGTGTGGTTCGTTTAATTTTTTGTGGCCATTTGGGTATACAAACGGGCAAAACGACGTGAACGGGGTGTTTTCGAGCTAAATCGGTGTGCTATAGCCCATGGTTTTAGGGGTGGGCCCAGGTATCGGGCGTGCTGTGATCCAAAAATCGATTGGGGCATGCCAGGGTGGTTAGGGATCATCCCAGTATGGTCTATTTAATTTTTCGTGGCCATTTGGGTGGACAAACGAGCGAAACAGCACAAACGGGGCATTTTAGGGCCAAATCGATGTGCTATAGCCCACAGTTTTGGGGGTGGGCTCGGGTTCCGGTCGTACTGTAGGCTAAAAATAGATCGGGGTGTGCCAGGGAGGTAGGGGATCATCTTAGTGTAGTTCGTTTAAATGTTCGTGGCCATTTGGGTGGAAAAACAAGCGAAACAGCGTGAACGAGGCATTTTCGGGCGAAATCGGTGTGCTATGGCCCAAGGTATTGAGGGTAGGCCCAGGGTTCAGGCATGCTGAGGGATAGAAATAGACTTGGGCGTGCGAGGGAGTTGGGGATCATCCCATTGTGTTTCGTTTAATTTTTTATGGCCATTTGGGTGTACAAACGGGCGAAACGGCGTAAACGGGGCATTATCTAGCAAAATCAATTTTCTATAGCATACATTTTCAGGTGTTGGCTTTGGGCTCGGGCGTGCTGTAGGCCGAAAGTCAATCGGGGTGTGCCAGGGAGGTGGAGGATCGTCCCATTGTCGTCTGTTTAATTTTTTATGGCCATTTAGGAAAACAAATAGGGCGAACAGGGTATTTTTTGGACAAATCAGTGTGCTATAGCCCACGCTTTCAGGGGTTGGCCCGGGGTCCGAGCGTACTGTAGGCCAAAAATCGACCGGTGCCTTCCAAAGAGGTTGGGGATCATCCTAGTATTGTTCATATAATTTTTTATGGCCATTTCCTGGACAAACAGGCGAAACTGCGCGAACGGGGTGTTTTAGGGCCAAATCGGTGTGCTATAGCCCACGATTTTGGGGGTGGGATCAGGATCCAGGCGTGTAGTAGGCTGAAAATTGATCGGGGCATGCCAGGGAAATTAGGGATCGTCCCAATGTGGCCCGTTTAATTTTTTGTGGCTATTTGGGTGTGCTATTTGGGCAGAACGGCGCGAACGAGGAATTTTTGGGCTTGATGATAGGCGAAATTACGCGCCTATATCAATATATTTTGCCCATATTTTAGCCTAGTTTCGAGAACTAATTATCTATTTCGTACACTTTTAGTCCTTTTTCCTGTAAATGAGCTAACAAATGTGATTAGGAAAGTTTCAGGTATAAATGATGCAAAATACAGCAATTTATGGCTTACTTGACGCAAAAGAAAGCTCACAAACGAGATGGAAAGGAGCTGGACGCATAAAGGACTAAATCTGCTGCATGGAAAATCTGTCCCGGGCTAAAACAGCATTTCTGAAGACTTTGGGACTTACAGACACAAAGCTGGATTTTTGCCATAATACATTAACCTAGTGCAATTAGGTTATGTGTTTCATCATTCTATTTGGATTATAATTTTGTAACCTTACCCTAGTACAATTGGGTCAAGGATTTCATTAGTATATTAGGATTTGGTTATTTATTTTATTAGTTTAGTAGGAGTAGGATAGGAGTATTATAAATACCCTATCATGTTAGAGATTTTCAAGAAGAAAAGGGGGGGAGACATTCTGACAATTCATTCATCTCCTTACAATTAAGACATCTTCCTACAACCCATTCTCAATTCTTCATTCTTCTACTCTTAAATTCCACAACAAGAGAATCGTTACTTGCTACGGAATCACTAAAACCACACGCCAAACACCTACTATTCACGCCATCCACCATGCAAAACGTGATATCCTTCGCATTCATGGGTAACTAAATCTCTTAGTTGGGGTTATGGAAGCCGAATGAGTTACTATCTATAGCTATGAGTTTGTGAGTTCAAGACAAGTATATTGCTTATATCATTATTCTCTTCATCTTAAATCTACATTCTTTGCGGTTCAAACACAAGAACACGCCATTCTAACATCTAACCTGTTCGAGAGAAAGGTTATTTGTCTAGAAAAGAAGACGCATAGACCAACGCCAGTCTAACATCTGACTTGTTCGAGAGAAAAGTTATTTGTCTGGAAAAGAGATAATGTCAAGGTAGTAGGACACCCTTTCCTATTAAAAAGCTAGTGCCGTACCTGGACTAACTTCTTGGAGAATTCGTACCGTTAGTCACGCTTTAAGCTCGAGAGAGTTAAAGTGAAATAGTCCTTGTTTAGGTCGAGAGACGCTTGGATTTACCATCGACTACAATTCTCTATAAGCAATTACATGTCAAGACTCTACACACTCATAGCCAATAGAGACGTATACCTCAGAAGGTGGACATAACCCCAACGCCTCAATTCTCATTGTTTACAACACACGTGACAATCTCTCTTTATTTTGCTATTTTCAGTTCTTACATTCTTGTTTTGGTTACATACTACAATCCCCCCTTTCCTACGAGACTTGCACTAAAAGTCTAGTAATTTCTCTTGCTTGTTGGCCAAGCTATTCTCTGTGGGATCGATACCCAACCCAGGTTGGGTTCTATATTTGCTAACGACCGCTTTACACTCCCACGAGAGCTGTAGATTGAGCGTTATCAGGGCTAAATCGCTGTACTATAGCCTAGAGTTTCGGGGGTTAGCCCAGCGTTAGGGCGTGCTGTGGGCGAAAAACTTATCGAGGCGTGCCAGGGAAATTGGGGATCGTCCCAGTGCGGTTCATTTAATTTTACGTGGCTATTTGGGTTGACAAATAGGCAAAACGGTACGAACAGGGCTTTTTCAGGAAATATCAGTGTGCTATAGCCCACGGTTTCAGGGGTGTTTCCACGATTTTAGGGGTGGGCCCAGGGTCCGGGCATGTTGTGGGACAAAAATCGATCGGGGTATGCCAGGGAGGTTGGGGATCCTCACAGTATAGTCCATTTAATTTTTCATGGCTATTTGGGTAGACAAACGGGCGAAACGATGCGAATGGAGCATTTACAAGCCAAATCGGTGTTATATAGCCGACAATTTTGGGGGTGAGTGGTCCAGGAATGCTGTGGACAAAAATTGACTGGGGCGTGCCAGGGAGGTTGTGGATCATCCAAGTGCGGTTCGTTAAAATTTTTGTGGCTATTTTGGGGGACAAACAGGCGAAACGGCGAAAATGGTGTGTTTTTGGGCTAAATCGGTGTGCTATTTCCCACGAATTCAGGGGTGGGCCCGAGTTCAGGACGTGTTATGGGTCGAAAATCGACCGGGGCATGCCAGGGAGGTTGGGGATCATCCTAGTGTGTTCCGTTTAACTTTTTGTGGAAATTTCTGTCGACAAACGAGCAAAATGGCACGAATGGGGCATTTTTTGGCCAAATCGGTGTGTTATAGCCTACAGTTTTAGGGGAGACCCTGGGTTCCGGGCGTGTTGTGGGCCAAAAATAGATTGGGGCATGCCAGGGAGGTTGGGGATCAACCCAGTGTGGTCCGTTTAATTTTTTTTGGCCATTTGGGTGGACAAACAGGCGTAACGGCGTGAATGGGGCATTTTTGAGACAAATCATTGTGCTATAGCCCACGATTTTGGGGGTGGGTTTGGGGTCTGGGCCATCTGTGGCCGAAAATCGACCGGGGAGTGCCAGGGAAGTTGGTGATCATCCTAATTTGGTCCTTTTAATTTTTCGTGGCTATTTGGAAGGACAAACTAGCGAAACGGCCCAATCGGGACATTTTAAGGCTAAATCGATGTGCTATAGCCCACGGTTTCAGGGGTGGGCTCGGAGTTTGAGCATGCAGTGGGTTAAAAATAAATTGGGGAATGCCAGGGTGGTTGAGAATCATCCCAGTGTGGTCGGATTAATTTTTCGTGGCTATTTGGGTGGACAAATGGGCAAAACGTGGTGAACGAGGCATTTCTGGGCAAAATCGGTATGCTATAGCCTATGGTTTTAGGGTTGGGCCCGGGGTCAGGTCGTGCTGTAGGCCAAACATCGACCGAGGCATGCCAGAGAGGTTGAGAATCATCCCAGTGAGGCTTTTTTAATTTTTTATGGCCATTTGGGTGGACTAACGGGCGAAACAGTATGAACGGAGAATTTTTAGGCTAAATCGGTGTGCTATAGCCCACGGTTTTGGGGGAGGGCTCAAGGTTCGGGCGTGTCGTGGTCCAAAAATAGATTGGGGTATGCCGGGGAGGTTGGGATTGTCCCAGTGTGATCCGTTTAATTTTTTGTGGCCATTTGGGTGGACAAATGGGCGAAACGGAGTGAACGGGGAATTTTTGGGCCAAATCGGTGTGCTATAGCCCACGATTTTGGGGGTGGGCCCGGGGTTCGATCGTGTTGTGGGTTGAAAATTAATCGGGGCATCCTAGGGAGGTTGGGGGTCATCCATGTGTGGTCTGTTTAATTTTTGTGGCCATTTGGATCGACAAACCAGCGAAACTGAGTGAACAGGGAAGTTTCGGGCCAAATCGGTGTACTATATCCCACGATTTTGGGGGTGGGCTCGGGGTTTGGGCGTGCTATGGCCGAAAATCGATGGAGGAGTACTAGGGAGGTGGGGATCGTCCCACTGTAGTCCTTTTTATTTTTCGTGGCCATTTGGGTGGACAAACGGGCGAAACGGCACGAATGGGGCATTTTCACGCCAAATTGGTGTGCTATATCCTACGGTTTTGGGGGTGGGCTTAAGGTTCGATCGTTCTGTGGGCCAAAAATCGATCGAGGCATGTCAGGGACTTTCGATGGACAAACCGGCAAAATGGCTCGAACGGGGAATTTTTGAGCCAAATCGGTGTGCCACGATTTCTGGAGAGAGCCCGGGGTTAGGGCGTGCAATGGGCCAAAAATCGATTGAGGCATAACGAGGAGGTTGGGATTGTCCTAGTGTGGTCCGTTTAATTTTTTGTGGCCATTTAAGTTGACAAACGGGCGAAATAGCATGAACGGGGCATTTTTGGGCTAAATCAGTGTTCTATAGCCCACGGTTTTAAGGGTGGGCCCGGAGTCCGATCATGCTGTGGGCCAAAAATCGACCGAGGCATGCCAGGGAGCTTGGGGATCATTCGAGTATGGTCCGTTTAATTTTTCTTGGCCATTTTGGAGGACAAATGGGCGAAACGGCACTAACGGGGCATTTTCAGGCCAAATTAGAGTGCTATAGCCTACGGTTTTGGGGGTGGGCCCAGGGTTCGGGCGTGCTGTGGGTTGAAAATCGATCAGGGAGTGCTAGTGAGGTTGGGGATCATCCCAGTGTGGTTCTTTTTATTTTTTGTGGCCATTTGGGTGGAAAGATAGGTGAAACGATGCAAACGTAGCATTTTCAGGCCAAATCAGTGTGCTATAGCCCACTATTATTGGGGTGGGCCCAGGGTTCGGGCATGTTGTTGGCCAAAAATTGACCGAGGTATGCCAGGGAAGTTGGGGATTATCCCAGTTTGGTCCGTTTAATTTTTTGTGGCTATTTGGGAGGACAAACGGGCGAAACGGCATGAACAGAACATTTTCGAACCAAATCGATGTGTTATACCCCATAGTTTTGGAGATGGGATCGAGGTTCAGGCGTTCTGTGGTCCAAAAATTAACCGGGGCATGCCAGGGTAGTTGAGGATCATCTCGGTGTGGTTCATTTAATTTTTCGTGGCCATTTGAATGGATAAACAGGCGAAACGACGCGAATAGAGCATTTTTGGGCTAAATCGATGTGCTATATCCCACGGTTTAAGGGTTGAGCTCGGGGTTCGGGTGTGCTGTAGGCCAAAAATTGATCGAGGAATGTAAGGGGAGTTGAGGATCTGCACAGTGTGGTCTGTTTAGTTTTTCGTGGACATTTAGGTGGACAAACATGCAAGACGATGCAAATGGGGCATTTTCGGGCCACATCGGAGTCCTATATCCTGTGGTTTTGGGGGTGGGCCCGAGGTCCGAGTCGTGCTGTGGGTCGAGAATCGACCGAGGCATGCCAGAGAGGTTGGGGATCATCCCAGTGTGGTCCATTTAATTTTTCGTGGCCATTTAGATGGACAAATGGGTGAAACGGCGCGAACGGGGCATATTCGGGCTAAATCGGTGTGCTATTGCCCATGGTTTCGTGGGTGGGGCAAGGGTCTGAGTGTGCTGTGTGGAAAAAATCAACCGAGGCATGACAAGGAGGTTGAGGATCATCCCAGTGTAGTTCGATAAATTTTTTATGGCCATTTGGGTGGACAAACGGGCGAAACAGCACAAACGGGGCATACCAGGGTAGTTGAGGATCATCTCAGTGTGGTTCGTTTAATTTTTAGTGGCCATTTGAATGGATAAATAGGCAAAACAACGCGAATAGAGCATTTTCGGGCTAAATCGATGTGCTATATCCCACGATTTGAGGGTTGAGCTCCGAGTTCGGGTGTGCTGTAGGCCAAAAATTGATCGAGGCATGTGAGTTGGGTTGAGGATCTGGACAGTGTGGTCTGTTTAGTTTTTATGGATATTTAGGAGGACAAACGTGCAAAATGGCGCGAACGGGGCATTTTCGGGCCAAATCGAAGTCCTATATCCAGTGGTTTTGGGGGTGGGCCCGAGGTCCGAAAGTGCTGTGGGTCGAGAATCGACCGAGGCATACCAGGGAGGTTGGGGATTATCTCAGTGTGGTCCATTTAATTTTTCGTGGCCATTTAGATGGACAAACGGGTGAAACAGAGTGAACGAGTCATATTCGGGATAAATCGGTGTGCTATTGCCCATGGTTTCATGGGTGGGGCAAGGGTCCGAGCGTGCTGTGTGCCAAAAATCAACCGAGGCATGACAAGGAGGTTGGGGATCATCCCAATGTAGTCCAGTAAATTTTCTTTGGCCATTTGGGTGGACAAACGGGCGAAACAGCACAAATGGGGCATTTTCGAGCAAAATCGGTGTGCTATAGCCCACAGTTTGGTGTGGGCCTGGGGTACAGGCGTTCTGTGAGTCAAAAATTGACCAAGGTGTGCCAGAGAGGTTGGGGATCGTCCAAGTGTGGTCCGTTTAATTTTATGTGGCAATTTGGATGGACAAATGGGCTAAACGGCATGAACAGGGCATTTTCGGGTAAAATAGATGGGCTATAGCCCACGGTTTTAGGGGTGGGCCCGGGGTACGGGTGTGCTATGGTCCAAAAATTGATCTGGGCATGTCATGGAGGTTGGGGATCATCCCAGTGTGGTCCATTTATTTTTTTTGTGGCCATTTGGGTGGACAAACGAGCGAAACGGCGCAAACAGGAAACTTTCGGGCCAAATCAGTGTGCTATTGCCCACAGTTTTATGGGTGGACCCGAGGTTCGAGCGTGTTGTGGGTCAAAAATTGATCGGGACATGCCAGGGAGGTTGTGTATCATCCCAGAATGGTCCGTTTAATTTTTCGTGCTCATTTGGAAGAATAAACGGGTGAAACGGCACTAACGGGGCACTTTTGTATCAAATCGGTGTGCTATTGCCCATAATTTTTGGGTAGGCCTGGGGTTCGGGCGTGCTGTGGGCGAAAAATCAACCGGGGTATGCCGGGGATTTCGGGGATCATCCCAGTGTGGTCCGTTTAATTTTTTGTGTCCATTTAGGTGGACAAACGAGCGAAATGGCGTTAACGGGGCTTTTCCGGGCCAAATCGGTGTGCTATTGACTACTATTTTGGGGGTGGACCTGAGGTCCGGGCGTGCTGTAGGCCAAAAATTGATCGGGAATGTTAGAGAAGTTGGGGATCATCCTACTATGGCCTGTTTAATTTTTCGTGGCCATTTAAGTAGACAAACAGGTGAAACGGCGCGAATAGGGCATTTTTGAGCAAAATTGGTGTACTATAGCCCACGATTTTGGGGGTGGGCCTGGGGTTCGAGTGTGCTGTGGGTTAAAAATTAATCAGGGCATGCTAGGGAGGTTGGTGATTATCCCAGTATGGTTCATTTAATTTTTCGTGGCCATTTATGTGGACAAATGGGAGAAACGGTGCGAACGGGGCAGTTTCAGGCCAAATCAGTGTGCTATAGCCCACGGTTTTGGTGGTGGCCCATGGTTTCGGGCATGCTGTTGACTAAAAATTCAATCGGGACATACCAGGGAGGTTGGGGATCGTCCCAGTATGGTCTATTTAATTTTTCATAGCTATTTGGGTGGACAAACAGGCAGAATGGGGCATTTTTAGGCTAAATCGATATGATATAGTCTACAATTTTGGGTGTGGGTCTCGGGTCCGAGCGTGATGTAGACTGAAAATCGATCTGGGCTTCCCAGGGGTGTTGGGGATCATTTCAATGTGGTCCGTTTAATTTTTCATGGCCATTTGGGTGGACAAACGAGCAAAACAGCATGAACGGGGCATTTTTGCAGTAAATCGGTGTTCTATAGCCCACGGTTTTGGTGGTGGGTCTGAGGTTCGATCGTACTGTGGTCCAAAAATCAACTAGGGCATGCCAGGGAGGTTGGCGATCGTCCCAGTGTTGTCCGTTTTATTTTTTGTGGCCATTTAGGTGGACAATCTGATGAAACGATGGGAACGGGGTATTTTTGGGCAAAATAGGTGTGCTATAGCACACGGTTTTGGGGGTGGGCCTGGGGTCCGGACGTACAATGGGCCAAAAATCGACCAAGGAGTGCCAAGGAGGTTGGGGATCATCCGAGTGTGGACCTTTTTATTTTTCGTAGCCATTTGGGTAGACAAATGGGTGAAATAACACGAACGGGGCATTTTTGGGCAAATTAGTGTGCTATAGCCCACAATTTTGGGGGTGAACCCGGGTTTGGGCATTTTGTAGGCCAAAAATCAACTGGGGCATGCCAGGAAGGTTGGGAATTATCCCAGTGTGGTCCGTTTAATTTTTCATGGCTATTTGGGTGGACAAACAGGCAAACGGTGGAACGGGGCATTTTCAGGCTGAATCAGTGTGCTATAGCCCACGATTTTGGGGATGGGGTCAGGGTCCGGGCGTGCTGTGGGCTAAAAATTGACCAGGGCATGCCAGGGTGGTTGGAGATCATCCCAGTATGGTCCGTTTAATTTTTTATGGTCATTTGGGTGGACAAACGGGTGAAACGACGCTAACGGGGCTTTGTCGGGGCAAATCGGTGTGCTTTAGCCCACGGTTTTGGGGGTGCGCCTTGGGTCCGGGTGTGATGTGGGCTGAAATTCGATTGAGGCATGCCAGGGACGTTTGAGATTAGCCCAGTATGGTCCGTTTAATTTTTCATGGCCATCTGGGTGGAGAAACGGGCAAAACAACGTCAACGGGCATTTTTTGGCCAAATTAGCATGCTATAGCCCACGATTTCAGGGGTGGGCCCGAGGTTCAGGCGTGCTGTAGGTTGAAAATCAATTGGGGCTTACTTGGGATGTTGGGGATCATCCCAGTATGGTCCGTTAAATTTTTCATGGCCATTTAGGTAGACAAATGGGCGAAACAGCGTGAACCGGGCATTTTTTAGCCAAATCAATGTGCTATAGGACATGGATTTGGGGGTGGGCCTAGGGTCCGATCGTACTGTATGTCAAAAATTGTTCGGGCCATGCCTGGGGGGTTGAGAAACATCCCAGTGTGTTTTTCGTGGCCATTTGGGTGGACAAATAGGCAGAACGACGCGAACGGGGCATTTTTGGGCCAAATTGTTGTACTATAGCATATGGTATTGGGGGTGGGCCCAGGGTTCGAGCATGTTGTGCGTCGAAAATAAACTGCGGAGTGCCAGGGAGGTTGGAGATTGTCTCGGTGTGGTCCTTTTAATTTTCCATGGCCATTTGGGTGGATAAACGGGCGAAACGGCACAAATGAGGTAATTTTTGGCCAAATCGGTGGGCTATAGCCCACAATTTTGGAGGTAGGCCCAGGGGTTGGGCATACTGTGGGCCAAAAATCGACCGCGGCATGCCAATGAGGTTGGGAATCATCCCATTATGGTCCGTTTAATTTTTTGTGGCTATTTGGGTAGACAAACGGCATGAACGGGGCATTTTTTGGCAAAATCAGTGTGCTATAGCCCATGGTTTTGGGGATGGGCTCGGGGTTCGGGCATGCTGTGGGCCAAAAATCGATTGGGGCATACCAGGGTGGTTGGGAATTATCCCTGTGTAGTCCATTTAATTTTCCGTGTCTATTTGGGTGGACAAACGAGCAGAACGATGTGAACGGGGCATTTTCAAGCCAAATCGGTGTTCTATAGCCCACGGTTTCGGGGGTGGGACTGGGGTCCGGGCATGCTGTGGGCCAAAAATCGATCGACGTGTACCAGGGAGGTTGGGGATCATCCCTTGTGATCCATGTAATTTTATGTGGCCATTTGGGTGGACAAACAATCAAAAAAGCGCGAACAGGGCATTTTCGGGCCAAATCGGTGTGCAATAGCCCACAAGTTTGGGGGTGGGCCCGAGGTTCGGACATGCTGTAGGCTGAAAATCGATCGGGGCATGCCAGGAAGGTTGGAGATTATCCCAGTATGATCTGTTTAATTTTTTGTGGCTATTTGGGTGAACAAATGAGCGAAACAGCATGAACGGGGAATTTTAGGGCTAAATCAGTATGCTATATCCCGCAGTTTTGAGGGTGGGCTTGGGGTCCGAATGTGTTGTAGGCCAAAAACTCATTGGGGCATGCCAGGGGGGTTGAGGATCATCCCAGTGTCGTCCGTTTAATTTTTCGTGGCCGTTTAGGTTGACAAACTGGTGAAACGGCGCGAAAAGGGTATTTTCGGGCTAAATCGGTGTGCTATAACCCACAGTTTTGGGGGTGGGCCAAGGTCTGGGTGTTCTGTGGGCCAAAAATTGACTGAGATATGCTAAAGAGGTTGGGGATCATCCCAATATGGTCCGTTTAATTTTTTGTGGCTATTTGGGTGGACAAATGGGTAAAACGGTGCAAACGGGCATTTTCAGGCAAAATCGGTGTGCTATAGCCCAATATTTTGAGGGTAGGCCCTGGGTCCGGGCGTGTTGTGGGCTGAAAATTAACCAGGGCATACCAGGGAGATTTGGGATCGTCCCAGTGTGGTCCGTTTAATTTTTCAAGGCCATTTGGGTGGACAAACGGGCAAAACGGCACGAACGGGGCATTTTAAAAACAAATTGGTGTGCTATAGCCCACAGTTTTGGGGGTGGGCCTAAGGTTTGAGCGTTCTGTGGGCCAAAAATTGATCGGGGCATGCCAGGGAGGTTGGGGATCAGCCCTTTGTGATCTGTTTAATATTTTGTGGCCATTTGGATGGACAAATGGGCGAAACGACGCGAACAAGGCATTTACGGGCAAAATCGGTGTGCTTTAGCCCACGATTTTGGGGGTGGGCTAGGGGTTCGATCATGCTGTAGGCTGAAAATCGATCGAGGCATGCCAAGAAGGTTGGGGATCATCCCAGTATGGTTCGTTTATTTTTTTATGGCTATTTGGGTGGATTAACGGGCGCAACGGCGTCAACGGGGAATTTTCGAACCTAATCAGTTTGCTATATTTTGCGGTTTTAGGGGTGTACCGGGGGTCCGAGCGTGCTGTGGGCCAAAAATTGATCAAGACATGCCAGGTAGATTGGGAATTATCCCAGTATGGTTCGTTTAATTTTTTATGGCCATTTAGGTGGACAAACGGGCAAAATGGTGCGAACGGGGCATTTTCAGGCTAAATCAGTGTGCTATAGCCCACAGTTTAGGGGGTGGGCCAGGGTCCACAAATTCTGGGGTCAAAAATTGACTGAGGCATGCCAAGGAGGTTGGGGATCATCCTAGTGTGGTCTGTTTAATTTTTTGTGTCCATTTGGGTGGACAAATGGGCAAAAAGGCACGAACGGGGCATTTTCACGCCAAATCGGTGTGCTATAGCCCACAGTTACGGGTGTGAGCCCCGGGTGCTGTGGGCTAAAAATCAACCGAGTAGTGTCAAGAAGGTTGGGGATCTTCCCAATGTGGTCCATTTAATTTTTCAAGGCCATTTGGGTGGACAAACGGGCGAAACGGTATGAACGGGGCTTTTTAAAGCCAAATCAATGTGCTATAACCCACGGTTTTGGGGGTGTGCCCAAGGTTTGGGCAGGCTGTGGACCAAAAATAGATTGGGGCATGCCAGGGAGATTGGGGATCATCCCAGTATGGTTCGTTTAATTTTTCGTGGCTATTTGTGTGGACAAGCTAGTGAAACAATATGAATGGGGCATTTTTCGACAAAATTGGTGTGCTATAGCCTACGGTTTGGGGGGTGGGCCCAGGATCCGGTCGTGCTGTGGGCTAAAAATTGACTGGGGCATGCTAAAGAGGTTGGAGATCATCACAATCTTATTCGTTTAATTTTTTGTGGCTATTTGTGTGGTCAAACGGGCGAAACGGCGCAAACGATGAATTTTCGAGCAAAATTGGTCTGCTATAGCCCACGAATTTGGGGGTGGGCCCGGGGTTCGAACGTTCTATGTGCCAAAAATTGACCAGGGCACGCTAGGGAGGTTGGGGATCATCCCAGTGTAGTTTGTTTAATTTTTTGTAGACAATCAGGTGAAACAGCGCGAACGAGGCATTTTCGGGCAAAATCGTTGTGCTATATCCCACGATTTCAGAGGTGGGCCTAGGGTCTGAGTGTGCTGTAGGCCAAAAATTGATCGAGGCCTACCAGGGAGGTTGGGGATCGTCCCAACGTGGTCCATTTAATTTTTTGTGGCCATTTGGGTGGACAAACTGGTGAAACAACGTGTACGGGGTGTTTTCGAACTAAATCAGTGTGGTAGAGCCCGTTGTTTTGGGGTAGGCCCAGGTTGCGGGTGTGCTGCTGGCCGAAAATCAAAAAAGGAATGCCAGGGAGGTTGGGGATCATCCTAGTGTGGTCCGTTTAATTTTTTATGGCCATTTGGGTGGACAAACAGGTGAAACGGCGCGAACAGAAAATTTTTAGGCTAAATCGATGTGCTATAGCCCACGATTTTGGGGATGGGCTTGGGGCCAGGTGTGCTGTGGGCTAAAAATCAACTGAGGCATGACAGGGGGGTTGAGGATCACCCCATTGTGGTCCGTTTAATTTCTGGTGGCCATTTGTGTGGACAAACAGTTGAAATGGTGTGAACGAGGTATTTTTGGGCCAAATCAGTGTGCTGCCCATGGTTTTGGGGGTGGGCATAGGGTCCGGGCGTTTTGTGGGCTAAATATCGACTGGGGCATGCCAGGGAGGTTGGGGATCATGCCAGAGTTGTCCGTTTAATTTTTTTGTGGCTATTTGGACGAACAAATGGGCGAAACGGCGCGAACAGGGAGTTTTTGGGCCAAGTTGGTGTGCTATAGCCCATGGTTTCGGGGGTAGCCCCGAGTTCCAAGCGTGCTGTGGGTAAAAACTTTATTAGGGAATGTCAGGGCGGTTGGGGATCATCTCAGTATGGTCCATTTAATTTTTTGTAGCTATTTGTGTGGACAAACAGGCAAAACGGTGCGAATGGGGGATTTTCCAGCCAAATCAGTGTGCTATAGCCCACGGTTTTGGGGGGTGGGTCCGATGTCTGGGCAAACTGTGGGCCAAAAATTGATCGGGACATGCCAAGAAGGTTGGGGATCATCCCCGTGTGTTCCGTTTAATTTTCCATGGCTATTTGGATGGATAAACAGGTAAAACGGTACGAATGGGGCATTTTCAGGTCAAATAGGTGTGCTATAGCCCATGGTTTTAGGGGTGGGCCAGGGGTCCGGGCATGTTGTGGGGAAAAAATCGATTAGGGAATGACAGGGGGGTTGAGGATCATCCCAGTATGGTCCGTTTAATTTTTTGTAGCCATTTGGATGAACAAACGGGAGAAACAGCGCGAATGGGGCATTTTCGGAGGTGGTCCTGGGATCCGGGCGTGCTATGGGCTGAAAATTAATCGGAGCATGCAAGGGAGGTTGGGGATCATCCCTGTGTGGTCTGTTTAATTCTTTATGGACATTTGGGTTGACAATCGGGCGAAACGACCCGAACAGGGTGTTTTCTGGCCAAATCGGTGTGCTATAGCCCACGGTTTTGGGGGTAGGCCCTGGAACTGAGCATACTTGATAACACTCAAATTATCCTCTTGAATGGGTGTAAGCGATCATTGTCAATTTAAAACCCAACTAGGTTGAGGTCGAATCCCACAGGGAATAGGGTGTGAACTTCGATTCGTTTATGAAATACTTTACTGGTAGTTTACTGTTTCCGAAAATGGGGGTTTAAGTTTCACAGAGTGTCAATTGTCACTTTCAATATTTTAGTGTTTGTAACCAAGGTAAATGGGAGACCAGAGTTATGTTTACCATGGGTTTTGGGAATTGACAGATACTAGGTAATGCTTAATACTCTTGAAGTAAGTAGAAACAGCAAAGTATCCTTGACGACGATACGATCTGACTTATCTCTCGACCTCACCAGACAATTTATTATCTAATTCTCTCGAACTTAGATAACTTATCTATTTCCAGTAGGACTTTATCTCAAGGAGATTAATCAAGTTACGGCACCAATCATCAAACAGAAGGTTGGCAGATTTCGAGTCCCTGTTGATAATTCACGCCCTCTTGTTTATTTCTCTGTTAAAAGAAAATAAGCCTACTATTGTTTGCAACCAATAGATTCAAGTTAAAGCAACAGAATTTCAAGATGTCCTACTACTCTTTGAATCTTTTTAATACCTAGCATTATATCAAACCTTAATCCATGGATCCCATAACTCGGGCTAATGGAATTAGCCGCTCATGATTTAATGAACGAAATAACAAGTTGGATTCATGATAATATGGATAAACTTACTGATGGATGAAACCCACTAAGTATTTCTTCAAATCAATCACAAGATAAAAATCCACAATAGTTGATAAGTGTTTTGCAAGAAAACAAGAAAAATATCTGATGAGAAAGATGAAGCAATTTTACGTGCCACCCTCCGAGTTAATTGTCTGATAGATTCTCTATCATAAAAATCCCCAAAAAAACCCTAAAACAAGTCTTTAAATAGTTAATTCTAAATAAGGAAACAAAAATTAAGATTTCAGTTTTCTCTTCAGAATAGTCGACGGCGTGTCAGACGTCTGACGACGTGTGCAAGATATCGTCAAATATTCTAGTGAATTTTTATCTTCTGAGTCTTCTGACGGCGTGTCAATTAAGTGACGGCGCATGAAAAATGTCATCATATCTTTATTGGAAATCATCATGTTCTGCTTCGAGTTGACGGCAATTTTGATGCCTTATCACAGTTGTGACGGAGCTTCAAAAAGGTTGTGAGATGTCACTTCAATTCTTCAGATTTTGTCTATGCTTGATAGTGACTTTGACAGCCTTTCACATATCTAACAACGCTTTAGAAATGTCGCCAGCTTTACTTCAGCTTATTTGCACCAGATTCTAACTGATTTGTTCTTCTTTCCTTTTGTTTCCTCCCCTATCACTCACATCTGCAGTAACACAATAAAAACAATCAAAACTAACAAAAGTTGCTTAAGACTTTGCAATTATTCTGAGTTAAAAGCCTCAAATGTGTTAGCTTCTGCTCACACATCAACATGCTTAACTTAAAACAATTTCTTGTCCTCAAGCAAGAAAAACATAACTAGGAGTATACAAAGTACAATTCGGTAGCTAACTGCTCTTTTCAGGTCAGAATACATGCACCATCTCCATGATCAATCAAAGTAAAATCAACTGTGACTAGTGTTTGAAAACGACGATGTAACTCTGCAGTATCTAGATATGGCAAAAATCTTAGCTATAACAACCTAGCACACACACAAATTACATTATCCGAGCAAAGCAGCTATTACCAACATACCTAGTGTGCCCTCATAACAAAGAAATCCCTTTTTCACTCAGCTTCACATGTATAGACATAGGGATGAACATAAGACTCTCTCTCAGAATGAAGTTCCAACATTGCGTATCAAATGTCATAGGCTTGCCCTTATAGTCAGTACCTAAGTCTTCAAACAAGTCAGTTAGGATCATTATAGGTCTTTTCTTAAGCTTCTAACGTAGGCTAGGGGCTGGTATGATATTTATGGGTATTTCATAGTGACTACACCTCCTTGGCACAACATTCAATCTTGGGGTTTCAACTTTTAACCTTCTTTTCCTCCCTCTTTTATTTATCAAGCTTGCTTAAGATGGGTGTTGTCTGTTCAAGCATTAGATTAACTTTTTCAGTTTTTCTCTTTTTCTATTTTCTTTGTCACTGCACCCAACTTGTTATTTATTTTCCTTTTTTTACCTCTCTTCATACTCAGATTGCATTATGCACCCCTATAGTAGCCACCCTCAACTTAGGTTATTTGCCTAAGTCAAGGTACACAGTGTCCAAGGAGGGCCAGGGCCAAAACAGGTTCATTGTGATGTAATGGGAAGGTGAAAGGTGTACAAGAAAGAACTAGGCTATTTAGGCTCAAAAGGGGATCAAGGGATATTATTCACAATTGGATGGTCATTTAAGCTAAAATGGGTTAACATGCAAAAACAGCCTATGATCCTTTCCTAATGTCTATCCTGTGACTATGGCATGACTAACTGGGCAAGTTCTGGATTTAACGCACAATGGGAACTGAGTAAGACCTTACACACACATGGCACACAAGTATATCGCATATCACTACTCATCTGTTTCATGCATTTGTTTTATATAGGTTATTCATTTTCCATATTAATGCCACAAACAAATACACAATGGTCACAATGGATGCAATCCACACAGTACACAACAAATCAGAACACTAGAGAGGTACTCAAAAATCATAAAACAAGCTAACTGCCTCAAGTACTTGTACTACTCCTAATTATCTACAAAACATGTTACAACAACAGTTTCCCTACGCCCTCAACTTAAAATCAAGAAATAAAAAGCACTAAGGGTTAAGATATACCTAAATATAGTCAAGTCTGTAGATCCTGGGTCTCTGACCCTGCTACTGCATCATCTACTGTCTTCCCCTCACTCGTACCATCTGCCTTTGTAGTGGCTGGAGCCTGGCTCGATGAAGCACCTGCAGCCCTAGCTCTGAAGGTTGCTTCCCATTTCTCCGTGTCATCCAGAGACTCCAATCTTGCCCTTTCCAAGTCTTCCTTCTCTGCCTTCTTTTTTGCTTTTTTTTTAGCTTTTGTCTTCTCTTCACTATCCAACTCATCTCTCTTGTTCTTGCCTTTCTTTTCCCCCTTTTTCTTTTTTTTCTTTGGGGAATCCGCAGTAAGATCAAGGATAGGCATTTCTTCCTCTAAATCATGAATGGCTGATTCTGTTGGCACCATAATTTGGTACTGCTACAGCATCCCAACCTCAGCCTTCACCTTGCCTAATGCAGCCCTAAAAATGGCAAGATTAGCACCTGTCATTTCTCTTGCCCAGGCATTGAATCTATTCTTTAGATCTGCCACCCGCCCAGGCAAAGTCATGAAAGGTTCAAGTGCAGCCTTGATTCTTTTATCTACAGCAGCAGCAAACTATTTGGTGAAGGCCTGTAGTTGTACCTCACACCAATTTGCTTTCCTAGCCACCTTCCTGATATCAATCGGCTGAAATATAGAACTTGTTGCTGCTGGAGGAACTGAGGTAGTCAGCTCACTTTGAGGCACTGAGCCTGCCTGAGCTGAATATGCTGGTGGTGATGGTATAGCTTCAGAGCTTTGGACCCCCACATCTAGTGCTGAAATAGTCTCAGCGACTGGAGGATCTGCTGCACCAACTGCATCTCAGTCAAGTCGCAATCCTGGCTAAATTTCATCTTTTTTGACAGGGTTGTGGGTCATCTTGGCATGTAACTTAACATCAATACCTGAAATCTTAGGTATATTAGCTGTTTCTCACAACCTAGTGATTAGACATGGGAATAGATATGCAGCATCGGGTTTTGCGAGCCGTATCTTGATCTCTTCCACTATAATTTCTTCGAAATCCGAGGGAGTTCTATCTATCAAGCTTGCAACCAATATTGCTCGATCATCCCCAAATATGTTGTCTCCCTCGGTGGGTATTAAATGAATCCATACTAAACCCCACCAAAAAATTGCCTCTGAATTTAGAGATGCTTTCATTATCTTTTCTGCAGGATTATTCAGCCACTCAGGTTCCCCATCTGCTATGAGAGTTGCTATCTATTTGCGCTGATTTTCCCAATGCTCAACCAGGCATAGAAGGTAGGTGACGTAACTCGTGGGATGAAGGCTGGCCCATGAAGAAACCTATTTATGGTGGCGTCTGATACATCCACCCTCACTCCACGTACTGCAACTTTGGTCAGTAGAGGCTTATCTGAAGTTCTATCCCCTTCCTTGCACATATTTTCCACCGTACCCTGGTAGTTCGCGTAGAACTCCCGAACTAACGAAGGACAGTAAACACCACTTCCCCTAGTAGTCCACTCCAGGCCATAATCCTTGAGTTTTTGTATCACCTCAGGGTATCTGATCAACCCTGTAGTGATAATCTTCTTCTCCTCTAAAATTACCCTTCGATCACTTCTTCGATCTATTTTGTGAAGTCCATCCCAAAAGATTGTTTCAGCTCCAAGGATTTGTCATCTCACATTGTTCCTAATCTCGGGGTTTTTACATTTCACCAATGTTCCCCGTACTAGAGAATCCTTATCACCTTACTAATCTGATAATGGTGATTCAGACTCAGTTTCTTCAGATGTAGGTTTCTCAGAACCCTCATTTTCATATTCTTGTTCGGTGTCCTCTAACTCCTGCTCAGTGTGTTTTGATATTTGTTCCTTCGATGCTTGCTCAGATGAGTTGTTACCTCAGTATTATCAGTATCCTCCACCTCAATAGGCTTAGGTGGAGGTGGTGTCTTTGGACCAGCCCTCTTTCAGTCCATCTGAGCAATGGTTCATCGTCTTCATAGTCAGAGTACTCCTTGACAAGTTACCAAGGTACACTCTCTTTAGCCGCTTTATTTAGTGTAGTTGGATTCTTTTTCTTGGGTGCCATGCTCAGTTCTGCAACAACATAGAAATCCTCAATTAGTGCCCATAATCATACAAGAGAAGAAAAGGATCACCTCAGTTTAACCTCATTACTATTTTTAGTTCGAAGGTTTGACGGCCTTTCTGATTTGCCGTCACAAGTGTGACGGCTTTTCAAAGGCGTCGTCAACCTTATCCAGAATCTACAATATTTCCCAACTTTTGACGATATTTTTGAAAAGCCATCATATAGGTACAAGGCCGTAAAAGTTGTCGTCTGACAAAATTACCACTTCCAATTCCTTTTTACTTGATTTTTCATCTACCATTATTCTCAATTTCAACTTAGGTCATGTGATTCAACTGAAATTTCAATGAAATTGTACCGTATGACCCTACAAACCCTAGTTTTTGAAGGAGCTTGAAACATGTTGATGGGTTCAGCTCATTCCTTTGAAACCAAGGTTTTTTGTAGTTCACAATTTTTCCAAAGAAAGATAAAGTTGAAGTTTTTCTCATACCTGAATGTCGAATCTTAGCTAATGGACTTCGAGCACTTAGAATTGTGAGTGAGAAAAGACTGTAATAAGAGAGAGGGAAGGTTTCTTGACTTAACTCTCAAGCTTCAACTTACAAGGAAAGTATTAAATTTTGCCTTAGATGGAAATAACTTTGAAAATGGAAGGGAAATAATTCACTAAGGAAAGAAAACCAAAACCAAAAAAAAAGTATCTGTAGTACGCGGGAACGTGAACAGATGTTGCTGGGCCAGGATAGCTCAAATTTTTAAACTGGGCCCAACTCGTTTGACGGCAGTTTTTACAGCCCGTCAGAGATCATGCGGCACTTCAAAATTGCCGTCAGCCTTAACAGTATAAGGCTTTGACTTGATTGTTTTGACGATGTTTCTCACGGCTTGTCATACTTGTGACAGCCCGTTAAAATTAACGTCAACCTTCTCAAGTTGACTGCAACCAGTTTACCTCCTTTGTACAACTCTTAGCTATAAAAATTAACAACACTAGTGCAATAAAATTAAAACTTTGGGTTGGCTCCCAAACAATGCCTGATTTAATGTCGTGGCATGATTTGGTTATCTCCACTACTCAGACTTCATTAAGATACCGTATCGATACCTCATTACCATTTTCCTAGAATACATCCACAACTGAGAAGATATTCACCTCCTCCACTTGCTTTATAGGAGGATGCATTTTGAATCTGGCCTCCCTTTTTCCATAACTGAACCTTAGCTCATTGAGCTCCATATCAACTAGTACTCTTCCCATGGCTAACAATGGTCTACCCAAAATGATGGGTACCTCAAAATCAATATCACAATCCAATATCACAAAATCTACAGGCAGAATAAAGTCATCCACCTTTACCGGCACATCATGCAATATACCAACAAGTCGTTTCTCTGATCTGTCTGCCATCACAAGATGCATCGTTGTGGGGGTAGGTTCCCCCAATCCAAGTTTCTTGTAGATATTAAGTGGCATCAGATTAATACTTGCTCCTAAGTCACATAAAGCTTTGGTAAAATTTATGGACCCAACTATGCACGGTATAGTAAATGCTTCAGGGTCAGGCTTTTTCTGCTCTAAAGATTGTGAAGAAACAGCACTACAGTGGTGGATGTTGTCCATCGGCTCACAGCTTACCTTCCGTTTCTTTGTTAACAATTCCTTCATAAATCTAACATAGTTTGGCATTTGCTCAAGTGCCTCCATCAATGGCACATTCACTGTCAGTTGCTTCAGTATTACCATGAATTTGCTAAATTTTACATTATCTTCGTTCTTCCTCAATCTCTGAGGAAAGGGAGGTGTTGGTCTTGGCATTTCTTTTAATACCACTTTCCCTTTCTTTTCGTCTTCTTTCTCTAAAATATCAAAAAAACCATCCAGCTTCTCAGACTACACTGGATTTCTTCCTTCTGATTCATCAACACTTACCTTATACCCCACAGATTTGCCTACAGGAGGGCCACATAACATCTTACCACTTTGAGTAGTAATCGTCATACAAGAGCCATCAGTCCGCGGTTTTTAAATCGTATCACTAGGTAAAGTACCAATTTTTCTCTGATTTAGTGTAGCAAAAAGTTGGCTCATCTGTTGGTCCAACTGCTTAATAGAAGCAGAGTGTGAGCTAACCAACTGACTGAGGGTAGAAAACTCACTCTTCATAGTAGTTACCCCCGAGTTGGTAGCTTCAACTCCCTTTAACGGCTTTTCCATCATGTCCTCCATGGATATCTTGCCAGAACTAGTTGTTGCAGTATCCCAACTTCTAGGAGCAACATACAAACCACTCCTATCATTATTGTTTCTCCAGTTTCCCTGCTCCCTATCTTTATAATCAGGCTTGTCATAGAAAGTCCGACCTTGGCTCCCTTGGTTATTGCCTCGAAAACCCCCCTGATTACTCACATAGTTTGCCTCTGCATCATCACCTACAGAAATAGTACCCTAAGATTCCACCACTTTAACCATTTCAGTCTTACTGAATAGCAAGTGTTTGGCTAGCAAGTCCATTTGCGTCTTCAAATGGGCCATGTACTGATCTCGCTCCTCATTTCTTCTATGCTGCTTCATAGTTATACCACCAACAACAGTCGAGCTAGCTACCATAGAATCCCTAGTATTCCAAGCCCAACTCTATTTGGTCATTCTATTCAGCATGTCAGAAGCATCTAGAAAAGAGAGGTCAATGAACGAACCACCTGCAGCGTTGTCAACAATTGGCTTTATCATAAAGTTGAAAGCTCGGTACAAAGTCTCCATCAAGTGCAAGTCCGTCATGTTGTGGTTTAGACATTGTGCAAGTTTCTTCTTAAATCTTTCCCAGGTTTCGTGTAATGCTTCAGTCGGGAGCTCTCTGAAGTTACTAATTTTATCCCTCAACTGTACCCTTCTGGGGGGTGGAAAGAACTATTCTAGGAACCCATCTTTCAACTGTCTACAGTTGGTTATAGAATCAGGTTCTAGTTCATTCAACCATATTGTTGCCTCTCCAGATAGAGACAACAAAAACAACCTCAACCTGATCGCATTCTGGCTCACTCCCGGATTGTTAAAGGATTTGCAAATGGTGATGAATTTCACCAAATGCATGTTCGGATCATCACTAGGCAAGCCTCCAAATAACCCTTTTAGATTCAGGAGTTGGATCATGGTACTTGTTATGCTGAATTTTGTACATGGTGCAAACGGTGGAGGAATGATAGCACCCGTTGCACCGGCTCCATCCATTCCTTCATCATTTTCATCAACCTTATATTGAATAGGCTATTGACCATATCTTTCTTGTACTAGATGGTTTTTATTGACGTTTCGCTGCACTGGTGTAGTAACTTACTCAACTTTAATTGGGTTTTGAGGAGTTAGAAATTCCTCATCACCCAAGTCTTCATCATCAGGGTTCTGGTGACGTGCTTGATGACCTAAATTCTACACATTTACCTAAGCCCTAGCCAAAGTAGATAGTCTCTCTGCTTCATGTTGTTCAGTCATTCTCCCTATCATCTGAGGTTCTGGGTTGATTGGTAATAGCGGTTCTCCAGAACTTTTTATTTTTGGCATAAAAAACACAGCACCTAAAATAGACAAAAACAACAAATAAACATAAATCAAGGAAACTTAACTATCAGTAAATTTTCGCACACAAACTTTTAGTGTACAACCATATTCCCCGACAACGGCGTCATTTTTTATAACGCTGAAACTACACTCTTGAATGGGTGTAAGTGATCATTGTCAATACAAAACCCAACTAGGTTGGGGTCGAATCCCTCAGGGAATAGGGTGTGAACTTTGATTTATTTATGAAATACTTCACTGGTAGTTTACTCTTTCCAAAAATGGGAGTTTAAGCTTCACAGAGAGTGAATTGTCAATTTCAATATTTTAGTATTTGTAACCAAGATAAATGGGAGACCAGAGTTATGTTCACCATGGGTTTCGGGAATTGACAGATACTAGGTAATACTTAAGACTCTTGAAGTAAGTAGAAATAGCAGAATATCCCTGACGACGATACTATCTGACTTATCTCTCGACCTCACCAGACAATTTATTATCTAATTCTCTCAAACTTAGATAACTTATCTATTTCCAATAGGATTTTATCTCTGGTAGATTAATCCAGTTACAACATCAATCATTAAACAAAAGGTTGCTAGCTTCCGAGTCCCTTATCACAGTTGTGATGGCACTTCAAAAAGGTCATCACAAGTCACTTTAATTCTTCAGATTCTGTCTACGCTTGATGGTGACTTTGACAGCCTTTCACATATCTGACGACGCTTTAGAAATGTCGTCAACTTTACTTCAGCTTATTTGCCCCAGATTCTAACTGATTTGTTCTTTTTTCCTTTTTTTTCCTCCCCTATCACTCACATCTGCATTAACACAATAAAAATAATCAAAACTAACAAAAGTTATTTAAGACTTTGCAATTTTTTCTAGTTAAAACCCTCAAATACGTTAGCATCTGCTCATAAATTAGTGTTGTATGCCGAAAATTGACCGGGGTGTGCCAGGGAGATAAGGAATCGGCCCAGTATGTTTCATTAATTTTTTGTGGCCATTCGGGTGGACAAACGGGTGAAACAGCTCAAACAGGGCATTTTTAGACCAAATTAGCGTGCTATAGCCCACTGTTTTGGGGTTGGGGCCGTGGTTCGGGTGCGTTGTGGGCCAAAAATCAATCACGACGTGCCAGGGAGGTTGGGGATCACCCCAGTGTGGTTTGTTTAATTTTTTGTGGCCATTTGAGTGGACAAACGAGGCAAAATAGCGTGAACGGGGCATTTTCAGACCAAATCGATGTGTTATAGCCCACGGTTTAGGGGGTGGGCCTAGGATCCGAACACGCTGTAGGTCAAAAATCAACCGAGGCATGCCAGGGAGGTTGGCGATCATCCCAGTGTGGTCTATTTTATTTTTCGTGGCCATTTGGGTATAAAAACGGGCAAAACAGCACGAATAGGGGCATTTTTGGGCCAAATCGGTGAGTTATAGCCCACAATTTTGGGGTGGGTCCAGGGTCCGGGCGTGCTGTGGGCCAAAAATTGACTAGAGCGTGTCAAGGATTTAGCCAGGAAGGTTGGGAATCAACCCAGTGTGGTCCATTTAATTTATTGGTGCCATTTGGGTGGACAAACGGGTGAAACCGCGTGAACGGGGCATTTTTTAGCAAAATCAGCGTGCTATTGCCTGCGGTTTTAGGGGTGGGCCCGAGTTCCAGACGTGTTGTGGGCTAAAAATCGATTGCGACATGCCAGGGAGGTTAGAGATCATCCCAGTGTGGTCCATTTAATTTTTCGTGGCCATTTGGGTGGATAAATATGCAAAATGGTGTGAACGAGGCATTTTCAGGCCAAATCTATGTGCTATAGCCCATGATTTTGTGGGTGGGCCAGTTTTCGAGCATGTCGTGGGCCAAAAATTGAACAGGGCATGCCAGGAAGGTTGGGAATCATGCCAGTGTGGTCCGTTTAATTTTTCGTGGCCATATGGGTGTACAAACGGGAAAATCGACGTGAACGGAGAATTTTTAAGCTAAATCGGTGTGCTATAGCCCACGGTTTTGAGGGTGGGCCTGGGGTTCAGGCGTGTTATGGGCCAAAAATTGATCGAGGCATGCTAGGGAGGTTGGGATCATCCGAGTGTAGTTCATTTATTTTTTCTTCGCTGTTTGGGTGGACAAACGGGCATAACGGCGTGAACGGGGTATTTTTGGGTTAAATTGGTGTGCTATAGCCCACGATTTTGGGGTGGGCTCAGGGTCCGAATGTGTTGTTTGTTGAAAATCGATCTGGGCATGCTAAGGAGGTTAGAAATCATCCCGGTGTGGTCCGTTTAATTTTTCATGGCCATTTGGGGGGACAAACGGGCGAAACAATGCAAACGGGGCATTTTTGGGCCAAATTGGTGTACTGTGGCCTACAGTTTTGGGGGTGGGCCTTGGGTCCGGGCGTGCTGTAGGCTAAAAATTGATCGGGGTATGCCAGAGAGGTTGGGCATCATCCCAGTGTGGTAAATTCATTTTTCGTTGCTATTTAGGTGGACAAACGGACAAAACGACGCAAATGGGGCATATTCGGCCCAAATAGGTGTGTTATAGCCCACGGTTTTGGGGGTACGCCCGGAGTCAGGGCATGTTGTAGGCTAAAAATCGATCGGGGCCTGCCAAGAAGGTTGGAGATTATCCCATATGGTCCGTTTAATTTTTTGTTGCTATTTGGGTGGACAAACGGGTGAAACGGTGCAAACGGGGCATTTTTTAGCCAAATTAGTGTGCCATAGCCCACTGTTTTGAGGATGGGTCTGGGGTCCAGCCATGCTGTGGGCCAAAAATTGACCGGGGCGTACCAAGGAGGTTGGGGAATGTTCCAGTGTGGTCCATTTAATTTTTCGTTGCCATTTCGGTGGTCAAACGGGCGAAACGGTGCGAACAGGGCATTTTTGGGACAAATCAGTGTGCTATAACCCACGATTTCGGGCATGGGCCCGGGGTTCGGGCGTGTTGTGGGCTAAAAATCAACTAGGGCATGCCAGGGTGGTTTGGGATCATCCTTGTGTGGTCCATTTAATTTTTCATGGCTATCTGGGTTTACAAATGGGCAAAACTGTGTGAATGTGGAATTTTTAGGTCATATCGATGTGCTATTGCCCACGATTTTGGGGTGGTCCCAGGTTTCGAGCGTGTTGTAGGCTAAAAATCGACTGTGGCATGCCAGGGAGGCTGGGGATTATCCCAGTGTGGTCCGTTTAATTTTTCGTGGCCATTTGGGTGGACAAACATGCAAAACGGCGCGAACGGGGTATTTTTCAACCAAATCGGTGTGCTATAGCCCATGATTTTAGGGGTGGGCCCGGGTTCTGGGCGTGCTGTGGCCTAAAACTCAACCGATGCATAGCAGGGAGGTTAAGGATCGTCCTAGTATGGTCCGTTTAATTTTTTGTGGCTATTTGGGTAGACAAATGGTCAAAACAGCACAAATGGGGAATTTTTGAGCAAAATCGGTGTGCTATAGCCTATGGTTTTAGGGGTGGACCCGGGGTCCGGGTGTACTGTGGGCTGAAAATTGATAGGGGCGAGCCAAGGAGGTTGGGGATCATCCCAATGTGGTCCATTTAATTTTTCATGGCCATTTGGGTGGACAAACGAGTGAAACAGCACGAACGGAGCATTTTTGGGACAAATAGGTGTGCTATAGCCCACGGTTTCAAGAGTGGGCCTGGGGTTCGGGCGTGCTATGGGTCAAAAATTAATCGGGTTATACCAGGGATGGTGGGGATCGTCCCAATGTGATTAATTTAATTTTTATGGCCATTTGGGTGGACAAATGGGAAAAACAGTGTGAACGGGGCATTTTCGGGCCAAATCGGTGTGCTATAGCCCATGGTTTTGGTGGTGGGCCGAGGGTCCGGGCATGATATAGGCTAAAAATTTGTTGGGGCATGCCAGGGAGGTTGGGAATCATCCCAGTGCGATTCGTTTAATTTTTAATGGCCATTTGGGTGGACAAATGGGCTAAACGGTGAGAACGGGGAATTTATGAGCTAAATCGGTGAGCTATAACCCATGGTGGTAGGGGTGGGCCCGGGGTCTGGGTGTTCTATAGGCCAAAAATTGATCGAGGCATACCAGGGAGGTTAGAAATCATCCCAGTGTGGTCTGTTTATTTTTTTGTGGCTATTTGGGTGGACAAACAGGCGAAATGGCGCAACGGGGAATTTTTGAGCCAAATCGGTGTGCTATAGCCCACGGTTTTGGGGTGCGTCCGGGGTCCGGGCATGAGGTGGGCCAAAAATTGACCGAGGTGTGCCAAGGAGTTGGGGATCATCCCAGTGTGGTCCATTTAATTTTTCTTGTCCATTTGGGTGGACAAACGGGCAAAACAGCGTGAACGGGAAATTTTCAGGGTAAATCGTTGTGCCATAGCCCATGTTTTTGGGGGTGGGCTCGGGGTCCGGGCGTGCTATGGGCCGAAAATCGACCGGGGCATGCCAGGGAGGTTTGGGATCATCCCAGTATGGTCTGTTTAATTTTTCATGGTTATTTGGGTGGACAAACAGGCAAAACGGCGCTAACGAAGCATTTTAGGGAAAAATTGGTTTCCTATAGACCACGGTTTCGAGGGTAGTCCAGGGGTCTTAGCATGCTGTGGGCCAAAAATTGATCGAAGCATGCCAGGGAGGTTAGGGATCACCCCAGTATGGTCCGTTTAATTTTTCGTGGCCATTTGGTTGGACAAATGGGAGAAACGGCGTGAATGGGCCATTTTCAGGCCAAATCGGTGTGCTATAGCCCACGATTCAGGGTGGATCCGAGGTCCGAGCTTTTTGTGGGTTAAAATTTGAAAAATACATGTCAGGGATGTTTGGGATCATCCCAGTGTGGCCCGTTTAATTTTTCGTGGCCATTTAGATGGATAACTCGGCAAAATGGCACGAACGGGGAATTTTGGGACCAAATTGGTGTGCTATAGCCCTTAGTTTCGGGGATGGGCCCGGGTTTCGGGCGTGATATGGGCTAAAAATTGATTGGGGTATGCCAGGGAGGTTGAAGATCATCCCAATGTGATCTGTTTAATTTTTGTGGCCATTTGGGTGGTCAAACGGGTGAAATGGCACGAACGGGACATTTTCAGGCCAAATCGGTGTGCTATAGCCCACGGTTTTAGGGGTAGGCCTGGGGTTCGAACATGCTGTGGGATGAAAATTGACCGGAGGACAAATGTACGCAATAGTACAAACGGAATATTTTTGGGCCAAATTGGTTTTCAATAGCCCACGATTTTGAGGGTGGGCCAGGGGTTCGAGCGTGTCGTGGGCCAAAAATTGACTGGGGCATGCCAAACACGTTGGGGACTATCCTAGTGTGGTCTATTTAATTTTTCATGTCCATTTGGGTGGACAAACTGGCGAAACATCGTGAACGGGGCATTTATAGGCCAAATAGATGTTCTATAGCCCACGATTTTAGGTGTGGGATCAGAGTCCGGGTGTGCTGTGAGCCAAAAATTGATCGAGGCATACCAGGGAGGTTGGGGATCATCTCAGTGTGGTCTATTTAATTTTTTATGTCTATTTAGGTGGACAAACGGGTGAAATGGCACGAATGGGGCATTTTTGGGCTAAATCAGTGTGCTATAGCCCACGGTTTCGGGGGTTGGCCTAGGGTCTGGGCGTGTTGTGGGCCAAAAATTGATCAAGGCATTCCATAGAGGTTGGGGATCATCCCAGAATGGTCCGTTTAATTTTTTGGGGCCATTTGGGGGGACAAACATGCAAAACGGTGCGTATTGAGTATTTTCGAGCCAAATCGGTGTGCTGTAGCCCACGATTTTGGGGGTGGCCCAGTGTCCGAGTGTGCCATGCACCAAAAATTGATCAGGGCATGCCAGGGAAGTTGGGGATCATCCCAGTATGGTCCATTTAATTTTTTATGGCCATTTCGGTTGATAAACATGCAAAATGATGCAAACAGGGCATTTTTGGGCCAAATCGGTGTGCTATAGCCCACGATTTTGGGGGTGGGCCGTTGTTCGGGTGTACCATGGGCCAAAAATTGATCGGGTCATGCCAAGGAGGTTGGGAATCATTCCAGTGTGGTCCTGTTAAATTTTTATGGTTATTTGGTGAACAAACAAGCAAAACGATGCGAACGAGGCATTTTTGGGCCAAATCGGTGTTATAGCCCAGGGTTTTGAGAGTGGACCCAGGGTCCAGGCGTGCAATGGGCCAAAAATTGACTGAGGCATGCCAGGATTGTTGGATCATCCCAGTGTGGTTCGTTTAATTTTTCCTGGCCATATGGGTGGACAAACGGGCGAACGGCGCGAACGGGGCATTTTCGGGCTAAATCGATGTACTATGGCCCACATTTTCGAGGGTGGGCCCAGGGCCTGGGCGTGATGTAGGCCGAAAATGGACCGAGGCATGCCAGGAGGGTTAGGGATCGTCCCAGTGTGGTCTATTTAATTTTTCGTGGTTATTTAGGTGGACAAACGAGCGAAATGGCGGAAATGGGGCCTTTTCGGGCCAAATAGGTGTCTTATTGCCCACGGTTTTGGGGGTGGGCATGAGATTATGGCGTGTTGTAGGCTGAAAATTAACCGAGGCATGCCAGGGTAATTGGGGATCGTCCCAGTAAGGTTCGTTAATTTTTTTATGGCTATTTAGGTGGACAAACAAGTGAAACTGCGCGAACGAGGCATTTTTGGGCTAAATCGGTGTACTATATCCCATGGTTTTGGGGGTAGGCCCAGGGTCCGGGCGTGATGTGGGCCAAAATTCAACCGGGGCCTGCCAGGGAGGTTGGAGATCGACCTAGTGTGGTCCGTTTAATTTTTTGTGGCCATTTGGGTCATCAAATATGCAAAATATCGTGAATGGGGCATTTTTGCGAAAAATCAGGGTGCTATATCCCACGATTTTAGAGGTGGACCTGGGTTTCGAGCGTGTTATGGTCCAAAAATGACCGGTGCATGCCAGGGAGGGGGATCTTCCCAGTGTGATCTGTTTAATTTTTTGTGGCCATTTGGGTGGAATAACGGGCAAAACGGCACGAACTGGGCATTTTTGAGTCAAATTAGTTGCTATAGCCAATGGTTTCGGGGGTGGAACTAGGGTCCAGGCGTACTGCGGGCCAAAAATTGACCGAGGCATGCCACGGAGGTTGGGGATCGTCCTAATGTGGTTTGTTAAATTTTTGGTGGCCAATTGGGTGGACAAATGGGTGAAGCTGCGCGAACGGGGCATTTTGGGCCAAATCAATGTGGTATAGCCCACAGTTTTAGGGGTGGCCCTGCGGTCTGGCCGTGCTGTGATTCAAAAATCGATCGAGACGTGCCATGGAGGTTTGGGATCGTCCCAGTGTGGTCCATTTAATTTTTCGTGGCCATTTGGGTGGACAAACGAGCTAAACGGTGAGGACGGGGATTTTTTGGGCCAAATTAGTGTGCTATATCCCTGGTTTTTGGGTGGGCCCTAGGTCCGGGTGTGCTGTGGGCCGAAAATCGACCGGGGTATGCCACAAAGGTTAGGGATCATCCCAGGGTGGTCCGTTTAATTTTTCTTGGCCATTTAGGTGGACAAACGGGCAAAACGGCATGAACGGGGCATTTTATGGTCAAATCAGTGTGCTATAGCCCACGTTTTAGGGGTTTGGCCCGGGGTCCGGGCGTACTGTTGGCCAAAAAATAACCAGGGAATTCTAGGGAGGTTGGGGATTGTCCCAATATGGTTCGTTTAATTTTCCGTGGCTATTTGTGATAATAAACAGGCAAAATGGAGTAAACTCGTCATTTTTGTGCCAAACTGGTGTGCTATAGCCCACAGTTTAGGGGGTGGGCCCAATGTTCGAGCATGCTGTGGGCCAAAAATTAATCGTGGCAATGTGGATAAATGGGTAAAATAGTGTGAATGGGGCATTTTTAGTCCAAATCAGTGTGCTATAGCCCTCGATTTCAGGGTTGGACCCAGGGTCTGGGTATGCTGTGCGCGAAAAGTTGATCGGGGCATGCCAGGGAGGTTGGGATCATCCCAGTGTGGTTCATTAATTTTTTGAGGCCATTTGGGTGGACAAACGAGCAAAACGGCGCAAACGGGGCATTTTCGGGTAAAATTAATGTGATATAGCCCACGGTTTCAAGGGTAGGAACGGGGTCCGGGTGTTTTGTGGGCTGAATATTTACCAAGACATGCCAGGGAGGTTGGAGATCATTCCAGTAGGGTCCGTTTAATTTTTCGTGGCTATTTGGATGGACGAACAGGCGAAATGACACGAATAGGGCCTATTCAGGCTAAATTGGTGTGTTATAGCCCAAGGTTTTGGGAGTGGGCCCGGGGTCCGGGCGTGGTGTGGGTCAAAAATCAACCGACGCGTGCCAGCTAGTTTGGGGATCATCCCAGTGTGGTCCGTTTAATTTTTCATGGCCATTTGGGTGGACGAACAGGCAAACAGGCATGAATGGGGCATTTTTGGGCTAAATCGGTATGCTATAGCCCACGGTTTCGGGGGTGGACCTGGGGTCTGGGCATGTTGTGGGGGAAAAATCGACCGGAGCGTGTCAGGAAAGTTGGGGATCATCCCAGTGTGGTCCGTTTAATTTTTCCTGGCCATTTGGGTGGACAAACGGGCGAAATAGCACGAACGGGGTATTTTCTGGCCAAATCGGTGTACTATAGCCTACGGTCTCAAGGGTGGGCCGGGTTCCGGGCGTGTTGTGGTCCCAAAATTGACAGGGGCATTCCAAGGAGGTTGGGGATCATCCCAGTGTGGTCTGTTTAATTTTTTGTAGCCATTTGGGTGGATAAACGGGGAAAACAGCACGAATAGGGCATTCTCCGGCCAAATTGATGTGCTATAGCCCACGGTTTCAGGGGTGGGCTCGGATTTCAGATGTATTGTAGGCCGATAATCGATCGAGGCATTCTAGGGAGGTTAGGGATCATCCCAATATGGTTCGTCTAATTTTCCATAGACATTTGGGTGAATAATCGAGCAAAACGACGCAAATAGGGCATTTTTGGGCCAAATCAGTATGCTATAGCCCACGATTTTTAGGGTAGGCTTGATGTTCGGGCATGCTGTGGGTCAAAAATTGACCGGTATGCGGCAGGGAGGTTGAGGATCATCCTAGTGTGGTTCGTTTAATTTTTCATGTCTATTTGGGTGGAAAATCGGGTGAAACGAAGCAAATAGGACATTTTTAGGCCAAATCAGTGTGCTATAGCCCACGGTTTTGGGGGTGGACTCGGGGTTCGAGCGTGTTGTGGATCGAAAATTGACTGGGGTATGTCTGGAAGGTTAGGGATCATCCCAGTATGGTTCGTTTAATTGTTCGTGGATATTTGGGTGGACAAACGGGCGAAACAACGTGAACGGGGTATTTTTGGGCCAAATCAGTGCGCTTTACCCATAATTTTGGGGGTGGGACCGAGGTATGAGCGTGTTGTGGGCCTAAAATCGACTGGGGCATGCCAGAAAAGTTGGGGATCATCCCAGTATGGTCCGTTTAATTTTTGGTGCCTATTTGGGTGGACAAATGGGCAAAATGGTACGAATGGGGTATTTTCAGGCCAAATCGGTGTGCTATAGCCCATGATTTCGGGGATGGACCGGTGTCCGTGCATGCCGTGGGCTAAAAATCGATCGTGGCATGCCAGGGAAGTTGGGGATCATCCCAGTGTGGTCCATTTAATTTTTCATAGCCGTTTAGGTGGATAAACATGCAAAATGGCGTGAATGGGGTATTTTCGGGCCAAATCGGTGTGCTATAGCCCACGATTTTTGTGGGCGGGCAGGTGTCCGAGCGTGCCGTGGACCAAAAATTGACCGGGGCATGCCAGCTAGGTTGTCAATCATCCCAGTGTGGTCCGTTTAATTTTTCGTGGCCATTTGTGTTGACAAACAGGCAAAACGATGCGAATGGGGCATTTTTGGGCCAAATCAATGTGCTATAGCCCATGGTTTTAAGGATGGATCTGGGGTCCAGGCGTGCTGTGGGCCAAAAATTAACCGAGGCATGCTAGGGAGGTTGGGATCATCCCAGTGTGGTTCGTTTAATTGTTCTTAGCTATTTGGGTGGATAAACGGGCGAAATGGCATGAACGGGGAATTTACGGGCCAAATTGGTGTGCTATAGCCCATGGTTTTGGGAGTCGGCCCGGGGACCGAGTGAGTTGTGGGTCAAAAATCGATCAAAGCGTGTCAGTGAGGTTGGGGATCATTCCAGAGTGTTTCGTTTTATTTTTTGTGTCTATTTGGGTGTAAAAATGGGCAAAATGGCACGAACGGGGCATTTTCAGGCCAAATCGGTGTGCTATAGCTCACGATTTTAGAGGTGGGCCGGTGTCCAGGCATGTCGTGGGCCAAAAATTGACCGAAGCATGACTGGGAAGTTGGGGATCATCCCAGTGTGGTCCATTTAATTTTTCGTGGCTATTTGGGTGGATAAACATGCAAAACGACACGAACTGGGCATTTTCATGTCAAATCGGTGTGCTATAATCCACGATTTTGAAGGTAGGCTGGTGTCCGTGCATGTCGTGGGCTGAAAATTGATCGGGGCATGCCAAGGAGGTTGGGAATCATCCCAGTGTAGTACATTTAATTTTTTGCGGCCATTTGGATGGACAAACGGGCAAAACGATGTGAACGAGGCATTTTCAAGCCAAATCGTTATGCTATAGCCTACGGTTACGAGGGTGGGCCCGAGGTCCAAGCGTGTTGTGGGCAAAAAATCGACCGAGGTGTGCCAGGGAGGTTGGGATCTTGCCAGTGTGGTCCATTCAATTTTTCGTGGCTATTTTAGTGGACAAATGGGCAAAACAGCATGAACAGGGTATTTTCTAGCTAAATGGGTGTGCTATAGCCCCCGATTTTGGGGGTGGGCTCGGGGTTCAGGCGTACTGTGGGCCAAAAATTGATCGGAGCATGCCAGGAATGTAGAGGATCATCCCAGTGTGCTCTGTTTAATTTTTTGAGGCTATTTGGGTGGACAAACGAGCAAAATGGGGCATTTTTGGGCCAAATCGAAGTGCTATAGCCTACAATTTTAGGGGTGAGCCCGAGGTTCAGGAGTTTTCTGGGCCAAAAATCGATTGAGGTGTTCCAGTGAGGTCGAGGATCGTCCTAGTATAATCTCTTTGATTTTTCATGGCCATTTGGGGGAACAGACGGGCAAAACTATGCGAACAGGGCATATTCGGGCAAAATAGGTGTGCTATAGCCCACGGTTTTAAGGGTAGGCCCGGGTCAGGGGTTGTTGTGGGTCAAACATCGCCTGGGACGTGCCTGGGAGGTTGGGGATCATCCCAATGTGGTCTGTTTAATTTTCGTGGCCATTTGGGTGGACAAACGAACAAAACAGCACGCACGGGGAATTTTTGGTCCAAATTTGTGTGTTATAGCCCACGGTTTTGGGGGTGGGCTTGGGGTTTAGGCGTCCTATGAGCCAAAAATCGAACGGGGCGTTCCAGGGAGGTTGGGGATCGTCCCAGTGTGTCCGTTTAATTTTTTGCAGCTATTTGGGTGGACAAACAGGTGAAATGGATTGAACTGGGCATTTTTGGGCAAAATCGGTGTGCTATATCCCACGGTTTTGGGGGTGAGTCCGGGGTCCGGATATGTCATGGGTCAAAAATCGACCGAGGCATGCTAAGGAGGTTGGGGAACATCCCAATGTAGTTCGTTTAATTTTTTATGGCTATTTGGGTGGACAAACAAGAAAAAGGTGCGAACGAGGCATTTTTGGGCTAAATTGGTGTGCTATAGCCCACGTTTTCGAGGATGGGCCTGAGGTCCGGGCGTGCTGTAGTCCGAAATTTGATCGGGGCGTGCCAGGGCGGTTGGGGATCATCCCAGTGTTCTCCATTTTATTTTTCACGGCCATTTGGGTGGACAAATGGGCGAAACAGCACGAACAGGGCATTTTTCGGCCAAATCGGTGTGCTATAGCTCATGGTTTCGGGGGTGGATCCCGGGTCCGGATGTGCTGTGGGTTGAAAATTGACCAGGACAAGACAGTGAGGTTGGGGATCATCCCAGTATGATCCATTGAATTTTTCATTGCCATTTGGGTGGACAAACAGGCAAAACAGTGGGAACAGGGAATTTTTAGGCCAAATCAGTGTGCTATAGCCCACGACTTCGGGGGTGGCCCTGGGGTCCGAGGGTGTTGTGGCTCAAAAATCAACCAGGGGATGCTACGGAGGTTGGGGATCATCCCAGTGTGGTCCGTTTAATTTTTTATGGCCATTTGGGTGGACAAACGGGTGCAACGATGCGAACGGGGCATTTTCAAGCCAAATTGGTGTGTTATAGCCCACGATTTTGGGGGTGGGCCAGGGGTCCGGACGTGCTGTGGGTCAAAAATCTACCAGGGCATGGCATGGAGGTAATGAATTATTCCAGTATGGTCTGTTTAATTTTTCGTGGCCATTTGGGTGGACAAACGAGCGAAACGGCGCGAACGGGGCATTTTAGGGCCAAATTGGGGTGCTATAGCCCACGGTTTTGGGGGTGGATCTGAGGTCCGAGCGTTTTGTATGCCAAAAATTGATCGGGGCATTCCCAGGAGGTTAGGGTTCATCCCAGTGTGGTCCGTTTAATTTTTTTGGCCATTTGGGTGGACAAATGGGTGAAACGGCGCAAATTGGGCATTTTCGAGCCAAATCGGTGTGCTATAGCCAATTGTTTCGAGGGTACGCCCGGGGTTCGAGCTTGACGTAGGCAAAAAATTGACCGAGGCATTCCATGGAGGTTGGGGATCATCCCAACATGGTCCGTGTAATTTTTTATGGCTATTTGGGTGGACAAACGGGTGAAACGGCTCAAATGGGGCATTTTCGAGCCAAATTAGTGTGCTATAGCCCACGATTTTGAGGGTGGGCCCGGGTCCGAATGTGTTGTTGGTCGAAAATTGATCGAGGCGTGCTAGGGGGCTTGGGGATCATCCTCGTGTGGTCCGTTTAATTTTTCATGGCCATTTGGGTGGACCAACGGGCAAAACAATGCGAATGGGGCATTTTCGAGCCAAATCGGTGTGCTATAGTCCATGGTTTTTGGGGTGGTGATACGGAAAACAAATCTAGAAACTGAAATTATAACTAAAGAGAGGAGATGAAGATGATAACAATGACACAAGATGAAACAAGACACGGATTCAACACAAACACAAGGGAAATTGCACAGAAAATAAAGATAGATTGTGAGACCAAGATCATTACAAGATTAAGAACCAAGTGTATTTCAATACTAACCCCTAATGAATGTAACAATCAAAACCACACTCTTACGGTGGCTGCCAAGGTAATCGACTTACCTCAAGATCCACCGTTTCCAAGTAAAGAACAATATTGGCTTTTCCAAGCCCTATACTAAGGATGACTTTTCCAAGTCCTAACTAAGACTATACTAAGGTGGTCTACTCACAAGAGAGAGGATTTTCAAGTGTTTCAATCTTTCATCATTCAAAAACTAACTAGCAAATAAACTAATAGAACCTATTTATAGTCTAACTTATTACATAACAAAATGACCATAATACCCTTAATGAAAAGGGGTGGTCATGGAGTGTTACTTGGACAAGGCTAAGTGACCAAAATGCCCATAATGAAGGCCCAAAACCGTGAGTCCTCAATTTTTAATGCTCCAAGCAATCTTCCACACGTGGGATTGCTCTTTGGTGTACTCAAATCGGCCTCTCCATGTAGGATCCCATGTCCTCAATGCGACCAAAGCTTGATGCCCCACGTACTGACTTCGAATGATGTCATTGAAAGCTAAGGTGGCCATTTGACTCGTATCATTCACCCCTTCTTGAAAAGGATTCAACCTCGAATCCAGACCTTGCATATAAGAGAAAGGACAAACAAGCACAACTTCATCATGGCATGAGGGTTAGAGTTAGAACAATAATAAATATCATCATGCCAAGGCGGAACATACTTGAAATATAACCATGAATACATTGTGTTAGTCATGAAAAGCTTAGCAAAAACGTCACAAAAGGCATGGTTATGAAAAGTATCAAGAGATAAAGAAACTACAAAGGACTCAATGGTATCCAGAAGTCCCAAAGGTAAGACTACCCGTAACCGAGGGACCATAAAGCACAATTGTTTCAGTAACTCTTCAAGTGACCTCACCAAACATGGTGCCACTATTGTTCTTAAAGCCCACCAAACACACATAGCATAGTCACTAGAACAAGTAGACCAACCAACAAGTTTCCTACCTCTACATAATACAAATCCACAACTAAGATGGATGTCATCATAGGCATAGAGGTAGTATAGGAAAGAACCAAGTGTAAAGGTATACATGGGTGAAGATAAAGCATTTAAGCTCATCCACATTCTTTCCTTTAAGAAAATAGGCAACTGTGTATTCTCAAGTTGGTATTCATGAAATGTTAGCACAAGTGTGTCAAGCAAGGATGCAAATTTAGAAACATTACCCCAAGGAGTCAATTATACCTTTGCCTTCGGGTTTTCAAGAAGGACTATACATTCCTTACCCTTAAGAGTACTCTCATCTTTCAAAAAGAGATTTCCATCATTAGGAGGAATATTGTCACACCATAGTGGGTTAACATATAGGCTATTGCCTCCAAGACAAGCTATACCATCATTTTCACCACTAGGTTCATTAGGAGTGTTCAAATCATCTTCAAACAAGACATTAACCTAAAGAGAGCATGATCTATCTCACAGGAATATTTAGAACAAGTAAGTTATTTACTCTCTAAAATACAATTATCAAGTTTCAAAGAGGTTTCAAGTACAAGATTATCCCTATAAGCTATGCAAACCTTGGAATCCATATCAAAAGGATAGCTCACGGGTTCACTCCTAGTTTGTTGACCAACATTCTTAAATACTTCACTCACTTGAGTTCCATTAATTACAACACACATAATCTCACGTGGTGGGCAAGTTTCACAAATAAGTTGATCAACACCATTTACACAAGATGATGTACTCTCGTTCAACATGTTGGGTTCAACACTAGGTGGACATAAATTGATCTTACAAGAAGAGCCAATTTGGTCATCAATAGGATCAACTAGTGTATCCACACCCACAACATGTACATCATCAAAAAGAGGAAAATAATCATTAGACTCATAAGTAAGTAAGCCACTACTCACACTCAAAGGGCTACTAGCCACACAATTCTCATTTTTACGCATAAAAGTGTAAGAGTTAGCTATTTTACCTTCTAGATCACATAAGCTATAGTCTTCATCTTGACGTGTGTCCGGGCAGCCCACTTGCTCCCTTGGACCTACCATACGATCTAATTTTTCATTCACCATAGCCATATCTCAAGCAATAGTGTCAAGGTAGGCCAAAATGACATTGACGACATTGTTGTCCAAGGTTTGAGAGGTGGAAGCCTTGGGTTCCATTACAATTATACCTAAAACAAACAAAGAAAAAAACCTAAAAAAATGAACAAACAAGATTAGTAGTAAAAGCTCCTCACCAACACTCGTAGACACTCACCTTTGTGATCCTTACAATGGAGCGGCAAATATTGAAAGTTGCTTATACTCCGGTTGTCAATAAGATGTCAATTCTACTTAGTGGCCGGAATAGTTTTTTGTTTGATCAACTCAAGACACAAAATAGAAAATTCTACTTATGAACTTGAAATAAAGAAGTTCAATAAATCAAAACAAGAAAAGCACACAAAGAACGAAAACACGAAAAAAAATGGACTCAAACAACTAATTCACAATCTAGTAGGTAATTACTAGTTGCTAATTAGTACTAGACTCAAGAAATGAAACTAAGGAAATAAAGAAAAGAATCTTAGAAATCTAAAATTTTGAGTCTAAGGTTGTTTTGGAGGGTGATGACATGGCACTTTGATGATGTGGCAGTTTGGTGATGTGGCAATTTAGTGATGTGGCAGTTTGCAATTTGGATTGGTCAAATTTTAATTTGGAATGGTGAAAATCAGCTTTGGGAGGGAAACAACAAGACTTGGAGCCTTTTTTTTTTTAATTTCAAAAAGGTTTGACTTCCTTGCACCCTTTTGGCAAGACACCTTTTTGAAAGGTTGTTGGCTTTTTCCTCTTTTGTTAGTCTTGGAATAAGCTCTTACTCCCTTTTGGTAAATAAGACTTTTGAAAGCCCTTATGTCCCCTTTCCTTGTTGGATGTCTTGGGATTGTGTCTTTCAAGACAAACACAAAACCACACTCCTTTATTCACCCTTTTAGATCAAACCACTTTCTTTTGAATGTTCTTTCTCAACAATACATGAAGAACAACAACAACAAGAACATTCAAGAATGGAAACCAACCCAAATGAGCTCCAAATTGAATGATCTTTGTTTATTTTAGCTCACGTTGAACTCCACAACAACAACATGTTTCAAACCCACATCCTCAATAACAAACATCAACAACACACTTTCAAGCCATCAATCCTAAAAAAACAGCAACCATCAAAGTTTAAGAACAACTCAGAAATAGCTCAAAATTTGGATCTTGACTCTTTTAGTGTTAGTGAAGAAGAGGCTAACACTAGAAACAACCAAAACACATAAAAATCTCCTAAATCTAAGATACAAATTTCGGCCTAGACACAAAAAAAAAATGGGACAAAATGTTTCTCTTTTGGATTTTTTGGTTTTTCAACACCTTTTTTTTATGATTTTAGAGTTAACACGCCCAAGATTGATTCCGTAGGAATGAAATCAATCATTGCTATGATACCAAATGATACGAAAAACAAAGCTAGAAACTAAAATTATAACTAAAGAGAGGAGATAAAGATGATAACAATGATACAAGATGAAATAAGACACGAATTCAACACAAACACAAGGGAAATTGCACAGAAAATAAAGATAGATAGTGAGACCAAGATCATTACAAGATTAAGAACTAAGTGTATTTCAAAACTAACCCCTAATGAATGTAACAATCAAAACCAAGCACTTACGGTGACCGCCAAGGTAATCGACTCACCTCAAGATCCACTGTTTCCAAGCAAAGAACAATATTGGCTTTTCCAAGCCCTATACTAAGGATGACTTTTCCAAGTCCTAACTAAGACTATACTAAGGTGGTCTACTCTCAAGAGAGAGGATTTTCAAGTGTTTCAATCTTTCATCATTCAAAAACTAACTAGCAAATAAACTAATAGAACCTATTTATAATCTAACTTATTACATAACAAAATGATCATAATACCCTTAATGAAAAGGGGTGGTCATGGAGTGTTACTTGGACAAGGCTAAGTGACCAAAATGCCTATAATGAAGGCCCAAAATCATGAGTCCTTAATTTTTAATGCTCCAAGCAATCTTCCACACGTGGGATTGCTCTTTGGTGTACTCAAATCGGCCCCTCCATGTAGGATCCCGTGTCCTCAATGCGACAAAAGCTTGATGCCCCACGTACTGACTTCGAATGATGTCATCAAAAGCTAAGGTGGTCATTTCACTCGTATTAGGTGGGCCCGAGGTCCGAGTGTGCTGTGGGATAAAAATCAATCGGGACATGCCATGGAGGTTGGGGATCATCCCAGTGTGGTCCGTTTAATTTTCCGTGTCCATTTGGTTGAACAAATTGGTAAAATAACGTAAATGAGGCATTTTTGGGCAAAATAGGTGTGCTATAGCTCATGGTTTTAAGGGTGGTCTAGGGGTTCGGGCGTACTGTGGGCTAAAAATTGACTGGAAAATGCCAAGGAGGTTTGTGATCGTCCCAGTGTGGTCCGTTTAATTTTTCGGGCCAAATCAATGTGCTAAGCCCACGGTTTCGAAATGGGTCTGGCGTTTGGGCGTGTTGTGGGCCAAAAATTGACTGGGGCATGCCAGGGGGGTTTGGGATTATCCCAGTGTGTCCCGTTTAATTTTTTGTAGCCATTTGGGTGGGCAAATGGGCGAAATGGCACGAATGGGGCATTTCGAGCCAAATTAGTGCGCTATAGCCCTCGATTTTGGGGTTGGCCTAGGGTCCGGGCGTGTTGTGGGCTGAAAATCGACTGGGGCATGCCAGAGAGGTTGAACATCATCCCAGTGTGGTCCGTTCAATTTTTGTGACCATTTGGGAGGTCAAACGAGCGAAATGGCACGAACGGGGCATTTTTGGGCCAAATTATTGTGTTATAGCCCTCAGTTTTGGGGGTGGTCCAGGGGTTCGGGCGTGCTGTGGAATGAAAATTGACCAGAGCATACCAGGGAGGTTAGGGATCAATCAAGTATGGTCCGTTTAATTTTTTGTGGCCATTTGGTTGGACAAACGGGTAAAACAACACGAACAGGACATTTTAGGCCAAATTGATATGCTATATAGTCTAAGGTTTTGGGTGTGAGTCTAGGTTCCAAGGTGTTGTGGGCAAAAAATTGACTAGGGCATGCCAGGGAGGTTGGGGATCATCCCAAAGTGGTTCGTTCAATTTTTCATGGCTATTTGGGTGGACAAACGATTGAAATGGCACGAACAGGACATTTTTGGACCAAATCAGTGTGCTATAGCCCACAGTTTCGGGGGTGGGCCCAGGGTATGGGTGTGCTGTGGATCAAAAATTGATTGGGGCACTCCAAAGAGGTCGGGGATCATCCCAAAATGGTCCGATTAATTTTTTGTGGTCATTTGGGTGGACAAACAGGCGAAATGGCATGAAAGGGGCATTTTCAAGCCAAATCAATGTGCTATAGCCCACGGTTTTGGGGGAGGGCCGGTGTTCGGGCATTTCGTTGGCAAAAAATTAATTGGGGCATGCCAGGGAAGTTGGGGATAAACATGCAAAATGGCACAAACAGGGCATTTTTGGGCTATATCGATGTACTATGGCCCACAGTTTTGGGGGTGGGCTCGGGGTCTGGGCGTGCTGTAATATTCGGGCATGCCACGAAGGTTAGGGATCATCCCATTATGGTCTTTTTAATATTTTGTGGCTATTTGGGTGGACAAACGAGCAAAATAGTCGGAACAGGGCATTTTTGGGCCAAATAGGTGTGTTATAGCCCATGGTTTTGATAGTGGGCCTGGGGTCAGGGCGTGTTGTAGGTCGAAAATCAACTGGGGCATGCCAGGGAGGTTGGGGATCATCCCAGTATGGTCCATTTAATTTTTTGTGGCTATTTGGGTGGACAAACGGATGAAACGGCACGAACGGGGCATTTTTGGGCCAAATCGGTGTGCTATAGCCCACTGTTTCAAGGATGGGCCCGGGCTCCGGCCGTGCTGTGGACCAAAAATCGACTGAGGCATACCAGGGAGGTTGGGATCATTCCAGTATGGTCCATTTAATTTTTTGTGGCCATTTGGGTGGACAAACGGGTGAAACGGCGCTAACAGGGCATTTTTAGGCTTAATTGGTGTGCTATAGCCCACGGTTTTAGGCATGGGCCCTGTGTCCGGGATTTTAGTGGGTCCAAAATCGACTGGGGTGTGCCAGGTAGGTTTGGGATCGTCCCAAAATGCTCCATTTAATTTTTCATGGCTATTTGGGTTGACAAACGGGCAAAACGGCGCGAACAGGACATTTCAGGCCAAATCAGTGTGCTATAGCCTACGATTTTGGGGTGATCCCGGGGTTCGAGCGTACTGTCGGCCAAAAATCGACCGGGGCATACCAGGGAGGTTGGGGATCATCCCAGTGTGGTCCGTTTAATTTTTATGGCCATTTGGGTGGACAAACATGCGAAACGGTGCAAATGGGGCATTTTCGGGCCTAATCAGTGTGCAATAGGCCACAATTTTGGGGTGAGCTCGGGTTTTTGATGTGATATAGGCCAAAAATCAACTGGGGCATACCAAGGAGGTTAGGGATCATCCTAGTATGGTCCGTTAAATTTTTTATGGCCATTTGGGTAGACAAACGGGCGAAACAACGCAAATGGGGCATTTTCTGGCCAAATCGGTGTGCTATAACCCATGATTTTAGGGGTGGGCTCTGGGTATGGGCGTGTTGTGGGCTGAAAATTGACCGGTGCATGCCAAGGAGGTTGGGGATCATCCTAGAAAGGTTCGTTTAAATTTTCGTGGCCATTTGGGTGGACAAACGGGTGAAACGGCGCGACGGGGCATTTTTGGGCAAAATATGTGTGCTATAGCCGACGGTTTTTGACATGGGCCCGGGGTTCGAATGTGCTATGGGATGAAAATCGATTGGGGCATGCCAGGGAAGTTGGGGATCATCCCAATGTAGTTCATTTAATTTTTCATGGCCATTTGGGTGGACAAACGGGTAAAACAACACGAACGGGGCATTTTCAGGCCAAATCGGTGAGCTATAGCCCATGGGTTTGGGGGTGGGCCCGGGCGTAATATGGGCAAAAAATTTGGTAGGGCAAGCCAGGGAGGTTGGGGATCCTTCCAGTGTGGTCCATTTCATTTTTTGTGGCCATTTGGGTGGACAAACAGGCGAAATGGCATGAACGGGGCATTTTTGGGCAAAATCGGTGTGCTATAGCCCATGTTTTCGGGGTGGGTCCGGGGTCCGAGCGTGCTGTGGGGCAAAAATTGACTAGGGCATTCCAGGGAGGTTAGGGATCATCCCACTGTGGCCTGTTTAATTTTTCGTGGCCATTTGGGTGGACCAATGGGCAAAATGGCACGAACGGGGCATTTTCGAGCCAAATTGGTGTGCTATAGCGCTCGATTTTGGGGGTGGGCTCGGGGTCCGGGCATTCTGTGGGATTAAAATCAATCGAGTCATGTCATGGAGGTTGAAGATCATCCCAGTGTGATTCGTTTAATTTTTTGTAGCCATTTGAGTGGTTAAACGGGTGAAATGGCGCGAACGAGGCATTTTCGGGCCAAATTGGTGTGCTATAGCCCACGGTTTTAGGGGTGGGCCTGGGGTTCGAGCATGCTGTGGGATGAGAATCGACCAGAGAACAAATGCGTATAATAGCGCGAACGAGACATTTTCGGGCCAAATCGATTTGCAATAGCTAACAGTTTTGTGGGTGGGTACGGGGTTCGGGCGTGCTGTGAGCCAAAAATCGACTAGGGTATGCCAGGGAGGTTAGGAACTGTCCCTATGTGGTCCTTTTAATTTTTCGTGGCTATTTGGTCCGAAAAACTGGCAAAACGATGTGAACGGGGCATTTTTGGGCCAAATCTCTGTGCTATAGCCCACAGTTTTGGCTGTGAGTTCGGGGTTCGAGTGTGCTATGGGCCAAAAATTGACCAGGACGTGCCATGGAGTTTGGGGATCGTCCTAGTGTCGTCCGTTTAATTTTTTGTTGCCATTTCACTGGACAAACGGGCAAAATGGCGTGAACGGGGCATTTTAGAGCCAAATCGGTTTACTAGAATCCACGGTTTTTGGGGTGGCCCGGTGTCCGGGTGTGCCATGCGTGAAAAATCGATCGGGGCATTCCAAGGAAGTTGGAGACAGTGTGGTCCATTTAATTTTTTGTGGCAATATCGGTGGATAAACATGCAAAACAGCACAAACGGGGAATTTTCGGGCCAAATTAGTGTGCTATAACCCACAATTTTGGGGGTGGTCCGGTGTTCGGGCATGCCGTGGGCCAAAAATTAATCGGGGCATACCAGGGAGGTTGGGAATCATCCCAATATGGTCCTTTTAATTTTTTGTGGCCATTTGGATGGACAAACGGGCAAAATGACACAAACGGGGTATTTTCGAGCCAAATCGGTGTGCTATAGCCCACGATTTCAAGGGTGGGCCCGGGGTCCAGGCGTGCTGTGGGCCAAAAATTGATTGAGGCATGCGAGGGAGGTTGGGATCATTCCAGTGTGGTTCGTTTAATTTTTTATGGCCATTTGGGTGGACAAACGGGAGAAACGGTGCGAGCGGGGCATTTTTGGGCTAAATTGGTATGCTATAGCCCACGGTTTTGGGGGTGGGCTCGGGGTCTGAATGTGTCATTGGCTAAAACTCGATCGGGGTATGCCAGGGAGTTGGAGATTGTACCAATGTGGTTCGTTTAATTTTTCGTGGCCATTTGGGGGTCAAACCGGCAAAACGGTGTAAACGGGGCAGTTTCGAGCCAAATCGGTGTACGATGGCCCACAGTTTTGGGGTTGTGCCCATGGTCCGGGAGTGTTGTAGGCCAAAAATTTACTAGGGCATGCCAGGGAGTTTGGGGATCATCTCAGTGTGATCTATTTAATTTTTTGTGGCTATTTGGGAGGGCAAACGGGCAAAACGGCCCGAACGGGGAGTTTTTGGGCTAAATAGGTGTATTATAGCCCACGGTTTCTGGGATGGGCCTAGGTTTAGGGCATGCGGTAGGCTGAAAATCGATCGGGGCATGACAGGGAGGTTTGGGATCGTCCCAGTATGGTCCATTTTATTTTTTACGGCTATTTGGGTGAACAAACGGGCGAAACGGCGCGAACGGGGCATTTTCAAGCTAAATCGGTGTGCTATAGCCCACAGTTTTGGGGGTGGGCCTGGGGTTCAGGCATGCTGTGTGATGAAAATCGACCGGAGGAAAGACGTGTGTAATAACGCGAACGGGATATTTTCGGGCCAAATCGGTTTGTAATAGCCCATGGTTTTGAGGGTGGGCCCGGGGTTCGGGCGTGCTGTGGGCTAAATATTGACGGGACCATGTCAGTGAGGTTGGGGATTATCCCAGTATGGTCCATTTAATATTTTGTGGCCATTTGGGGGAATAAACTGGCAAAACGGCATGAACGGAGCATTTTTGGGCCAAATCCATATACTATAGCCCCACAGTTTTTTGTGTGGGTCCGGGGTCCAGGTGTTTTGTGGGCCAAAAATCGACCGAGGCATGCCAGGGAGGTTGGGGATAGACCCAGTGTAGTCCATTTAATTTTTCGTGCCTATTTGGGTGAACAAACGGATGAAATAGCATGAATGGGGCATTTTTGGGCCAAATCAGTGTGTTATAGCCCATGATTTCGTGGGTGGGCCCAGGCTCTGGGCGTGCTGTGTGTCAAAAATTGACCAAGGCATTCCAGGGAGGTTGGGGAATATCCCAGAATGGTCTGTTTAATTTTTCGTTGCCATTTGGGTGGACAAACAGGCAAAACGGCGCGAACAGGGTATTTTTTAGCCAAATCAGTGAGCTATAGCTTACGGTTTTGGGGGTGGGCTGGTTTTCAGGCGTGCCGCATATCAAAAATCAACTGGGGCGTGCCAGGGAAGTTGGGGATCATCTCGGTGTGGTTCATTTAATTTTTCGTGGCCATTTTGGTGGTTAAACATGCAAAATGGCGCAAACGAGGCATTTTCGGGCCAAATCGGTGTGCTATATCCTACGATTTTGGGGGTGGGCCGGTGTCCGGGCGTGCCGTAGGCCAAAAATTAACTAGGCCATGCCAGGGAGGTTGGGAATCATCCCAGTGTGGTCTTTTTAATTTTTCGTGGCCATTTGAGTGGACAAACGGGCAAAACGATGCGAACAGGGTATTTTCAGGCCAAATCGGTGTGGTATAGCCCACAGTTTCGAGGCAGGGCCCGGGGTCTAGGTGTGCTGTTGGCCAAAAATAGACCTAGGTATGCCATGGAGGTTTGGGATCATCCCAGTATGGTCCGTTTAATTTTTTGTGGCCATTTGGCTGGATAAACAGGTGAAATGGGGTATTTTCGGGCCAAATCGGTGTGCTATGGCCTATGATTTTGGGGGTGGCCCCGGGGTTCGGGCGTGTGATATGTGAGCATATGCTAACACTTTTGTCATTTTTTATTGTTTTCTCTTTGATATTGCAGTAAAAGTCGAGATGCAAGAGAATCAGCAATAATTGAAATAAAAGAATTAAATTCTGAGCAAGTAGAGAAGGAAGTATAGTTGACGACTTGTATGATAAGTTGTCAGCCTTGTGATAAGCTATTAGAGTCGCTGCCAGGCTTAGATAGAGAATGGACTTCAGCTGGACTTAGTTACGACATTTGTGATAGGCCGTCAGAAGTGTGATAAGCTGTCAGGCTCGTCGTTAGGCTTAGGTAGGGAATGGAGTTCGAAGTAAAGAAGTGAAGACATTTCTGATAAGTCATCACTTGTCCGATAAGCCGTCAAACCTCATCGTCAGTCCAAGGTAGAGATTATCAAAAGTGAAGAGGAGCTGACGACATTCCTCATAAGCCGTCAGACTCCTGATAAGCCGTCACACACATCGTCGCCTGTCCAAGAAAATACTGTGATCTATGATTTTGTTTCCATAATTACGCTGACGTATTTAAAGCATATGTTAGGGTTTTTTAATCATCTTGGAACTCACATTTTGAGTATTTTTTCTCTTTATTTTCTTACTTTAACAAGGCAATTACTTTTGAAGAGATTATTACCATTGTTTTCTGGATTTTATACTGGATCAAATCTGAGGAACACTTGTTGCTATTCATCTTGCTATAAGATCATCTATCAAAATATGAATTCAAATTGTTGTCTTGCTTATTTTATTATGAGTGGCTAAATTCCCTTAACCCGAGTTGTGGGATCTATGGGTTTGGGTTAGCAACGTAACTAAATGTTCAAGATTCTAACGGTGGTAGAAACTTCTTGTTAATTTCATTATTTTACATATTGACTATTGGTTGCAAACAATAGGCTTTGGTTACGGATGATTTGCTTGAGATAAGAAATCAACCCTAGTAAGAAATGAATTATCAACAGGGACTTGGAAGCATTAAACTTCCATGTAATAATTAATGTTGTAACAATATTAATTAACTTGAGATAACATCCTGTTATGAAATAGAAATTCCCTAAGTTCGAGAGAATTAGGTAGTTAAATGTCTAAATAGGTTGAGAAACATTTAGACATAACTTCGACAAGGATAGTCTGTTGTTCCTACCTACCACAAGAATCTTGAACCGTTTATAATGCCTGTCAAATCCCAATACCCATAGTGAACATAACTCTGGTTTTCCTTATCATATTGATTTCAAACACTGAACTGAGAAATAATTATTTGTTATATTTCCAAAAACCCCCATTCACAGGAAACTGATAACTATCAGTTGATTAACCCACAGATAACTCAAATTCACACCATATTCCCTGTTGGATTCGACCCCAACCTAGTTGGGTTATATATTGATAACGATCGCTTACATTCTCGTAAGAGAGGTATAGTTTGAGTGTTATCAAAAATGGTGCCGTTGCCGGGGAATACAGTTGTAAATTAAAGTTTGTGTGCGCTAATTGACTGTTAGTCAAGTTTCCTAGTTTTATGTTTATTTGTTATTTTTGTTTGTTGCAGGACTTTTGTGTTGTATGCCAAGAACCAGAAGTTCCGGAGGACCATTATTACCATTTAATCCAGAATCGCAACTAATCGGCAGAATAGCAGACCAGCAGGAGGCTGACAGGTTAGTAGCCTTAGCTAGAGCTCAGGTGAATGTGCAGAATGAAGGTCAATGAGTACGGCATCCAAATCCTGAGGATTAAGATTTAGGAGACGAGGAGTTGTTAAACCCTGGTAACCCAAGGCTTGTAGAGCAAATAGCTGCACCAGTACAACATAATGCTAACAGGAATCGTTCGTTCCGAGGAAGGCAAGATCACCAGCCAGTCCAGTATGACCTCAATGATGATGATGATAGAATGGATGGATTAGTTGTAACTGGTGCAATTATTCCTCCATCGTTAGCACCTGGAGCGAAATTCAACATTACGAGTACTATAATTTAACTCCTTAATTTGAAGGGGTTGTTTGGTAGCCTTCCTGGGGATGATCCGAACTTGCATTACTTGAACTTTGTCACCATCTGTAAATCTTTTGATAACCCAGGAGTGGGTCAGAATGCTATCCATTTGAGATTATTTTCGTTATCTCTGTCTGGAGAGGCAACATTATGGCTTAATGAGCTAACACCCAATTCTATAACCAACTGGAGGCAGTTGAAAGGAGCTTTCCTAGAAAGGTTCTTTCCACCTTCCATGAGGGTACAGTTGAGGGATGAGATCAGTAACTTTAGATAGATCCCAACTGAAGCCTAGCATGAAACCTGGGAAAGAATCAAAAAGAAGATGATGCAGTGTCCGAACCACAATATGACGAACATACACTTGATGGAGACCTTGTACAGTGCTCTTAACTCTGTGACAAAACCAATTATAGATAATGTTGTTGTTGGTTCATTTGTTGATTTTACATTCCTAGAGGCTTCAGAAATGCTAGAGAGAATCACTAAAAAAAGTCAGGCATGGCATACCAGAGACTCTATAGTAGCAAGCCCCACTGTTTCTGTGGGTCGAGGAGTGTGATCAAGACATGGCTCACCTAAAAACGCAGATGGACTTGCTAACTAAGCATTAACTATCAGGTAAAACTGAGAAAATGAAGTCTGTGGGATCGCAGTGCAAAGTAGAGTCTAACTCAGAAAAAAAACGAACTATGTAAATAATCAGGGGGTTTCCGAGGCAATAGCCAAGGAAATCAAGGTTGAACTTATTATGACAAGGCTGGATATAAGAACCAAGAGCAAGGAAATTGGAGGAGCAATAATGATAGGAGTGGGTTATATGTCCCTCCTAGAAATCGTGAGGCTGCTACAATAAGTTTTGAAAAGATGTCCATGGAGGACATGATGGCTAAATTGTTAAAGAGAGTGGAGGCTACCAACTCAGGGTGACTACCATAAAGACAGATTTATCCTCTATTAGTCAGTTGGTAAACTCGCACTCCACTGCGATCAAACAGCTGAAACAGCAAATGAGCCAACTCTCCACAGCATTGAACCAGAAAAAGAGTGGAACATTACCTAGTGATACAGTTCAGAATCTGCAAAATGATGGCTCATGTATGGCAATTACCATTAGAAGTGGTAAGATATTACCTAGCCCTTCTGTGGGCAAAAGTTTGATTGAAGATATGACTGAAGCAGAGGATGAACCCAAAGAAGAATGTCCAGTGGAGTCTGGGAAGCTGGATGGTTCTGATGATGCTCCAAAAAAAAGGAAAGAGTAGGAAAAGAAAGTAATGGTGAAAACTTTCCCAAGACCACCACCTTTCAGTCCTCAAAGATTAAAGAAGAAGGTTGACAACATGAAATTTAGTAAATTCATGGCAATGTTTAAACAGTTAAGAATAAATGTGCCTTTGGTGGAGGCACTTGACCAAATTCTAGGGTATGCTAAATTCATAAAGGACCTTATGACGAAGAAAAGAGCGGTGAGCTACGAACTGAAGGATAATCTCAATTATTGTAGCATTATTTCTATAAGGACCTTGGTGCAGAATAAAGCAGACCCAGGAGCATTCACTATTCCTTATACGATTGGGTCTCTGGAATTCACTAAGGCTTTATGTGATCTAGGATCAAGCATTAATCTGATGCCGCTGGCTGTATGTAAAAAGTTAGGTTCGGGAAATCCCACACCCACCAATATGCGACTCGTGATAGCGGATAGGTCAGTAAAAAAACCTATTGGTATTTTGTATGATGTGTTGGTGAAGGTAGCTAGCTTCATATTTCTTGCAGATTTCGTTATTTTGGATTATGAGGTGGACTTCGAGGTGCCCATAATCTTGGGTCGACTTTTCCTCACAACCAAAAGTGTGTTGATTGATTTGGGAGCTAATGAGCTCTTATTTAGGATTAATGATGAGGTGGTGCAATTTGATATGTGTCAATCAATGAAGCAGCATAAATAAATGAGTGTGTTCTCAATTGTTGATGTGTATTATGAGGATGAGCAGGAGGTGTCAGTAGAGGATAAACTTGTTGTCGAGCCTTTAGTCGTAGTTCTGATGAACTTTGATCGTGAAGGCATTGAGGAGTACGAAGAGACTGTTTGTGCTTTGTCAGGAATGGGTTCATACTCTTATGCTCCTAAGAATCTAGATCTTGATCTTGCTAATCGACCAACACCACCAGCTAAGCCATCCATTGAAGAGCCACCGGTGTTGGAATTGAAATAACTATCTGGGCATTCAAGGTACGTGTTTTTAGGCAATAAAAACACGCTACCCATTATTATTTTAGATGATTCGGGAGAGCAGCAGGTAGAAGAACTTATTTCAGTACTTCAGAGGTACAAGAGACCAATAGCATGGACTATCACAAATATTATTGGCATTCCTCCTGGCATTTGCACACATAAAATACAACTTGAGAAAGATAATACTCCAAACATCGAGCACCAGAGCCATCTTAACCCACCAATGCAGAAGGTGGTTAAGAAGGAAATTATTAAGTGATTGGATGCAGGAGTGGTTTACCCTATTTCTAATAGTAAATGGGTGAGCCCAGTTTAATACGTGCCTAAAAAGGGGGGCATGATTGTTATTGCAAATGAAAAGAATGAGTTGATTCCACTCAGGCCTGTGACTGGGTGGAGAGTTTGCATGGACTACTGCAAACTAAACTCATGGACTTTGAAAGACCATTTCCTGATGCCCTTTATGGATCAAATGCTTGATCAATTGGTCGAAAGGGGATGGTATTGCTTCTTGGATGGTTATTTTGGATATAAACAGATTTGTATTACTTCTGAAGATCAGGAGAAGATGACATTGACATGTCTGTATGGCACCTTTTCTTTTAAGAGGATGTTGTTTGGGCTATGCAATGCACCCGATACTTTCCAATGGTGCATGATGTCTATTTTCTCAAATATGGTGAAGGATACCTTATAAGTATTCATAGATGATTTATCTGTGATGGGAGATTTATTTGAGCTGTGTTTGGCAAACCTGAGTATGGCCTTGCAATGATGTGTTGAATTCAATTTGGTGCTTAATTGGGAGAAATGCCACTTTATGGTAAAGGAGGGGATCGTTCTCGGGCATAAAATTTCAGCAAAAGGGATAGAGGTTGATCGATCCAAGGTTGAAGTTATTGAGAAACTACCATCTCCCATTTCAGTAAAGGGAGTGCGTAGTTTTCTTAAACATGTTGGCTTTTACCAGAGGTTTATAAGAGACTTCTCGAAGGTTGCAAATCCACTTTGCAAACTTTTAGAGAAAGAAGTGCAATTCTCCTTCGATGATGATTGCTTGAAGGTATTTGAATGCCTTAAAAAGAAGCTGGTTGAGGCCCCTATCATTGTTGCACCTAACTGGTCAAAACCATTTGAGATCATGTGTGATACAAACGGTGTTGCCCTTGGAGCTGTATTGGGAAAAAAGAAGGACAAATTATTTTATCCAATATATTATTCCAGCAAAGCACTGAATAGAGCGCAAAAGAACTACACCATTATAGAACAGGAACTCCTGGCTGTAGTGTATGATTTTGAGAAATTTAGGGCTTACCTGCTTGTAACCAAGGTGGTGGTCCATACTAACCACGTAGCCTTGAGGTATTTAATGGCTAAGAAGGATGCAAAACCAAGTCTAATTAAATGAGTGTTGCTGCTATAAGAATTTAACTTTGAAGTCAAAGATAGGAAGAGTTGTGAAAACCAAGTTGCGGATCATCTGTCTAGAATGGAAAGTGAGCAGGCAGTTAGTGATAAAATGGAGATAAATGATGCATTTCCTGATGAGGAGATCTTGGCTTCTACTATGGAGAAAATGCCTTGGTACGCTGATTTTGCAAATTATGTTGTGAGTGAGGTCATTCCAGAAAATCTTTCTTTCCATCAAAGAAAGAAATTCCTTTATGATGTGATACATTACTTTTGTGATGAGCCGTATCTTTTTTGGCGATGTGCTGATAATATTATAAGGAGATGTGTGCTATAAGTGGATGTATTATGTATATTGGAAGCATGTAATGCTTCCCCAGTTGGAGGTCACCATGCAGGAGACCAAACTGCTAGGAAGGTGTTGCAGAGCGGCTACTATTGGCCAACATTGTTCAAGGATGCTTATGAGTTTGTTCTGAAATGCGACCAATGTCAGAGGTAGGGGTCGATCTCCAAAAGACATGAGATGCCTTTGACTAAGATGCTTGAAGTGGAATTATTTGACGTCTGGGGTATCGATTTTAAGGGTCCTTTATAAGCTCGTATGGGATAAAGTATATTTTAGTTGCTGTTGACTATGTCTCGAAATGGGTCAAAGTTGTTGCCTTATCTGATAATAAAGGAAAGAGTGTTGTTTCTTTCCTCAAGAAGAATGTTTTCTCTCACTTTAGAGTACCACGTACTATTATAAGCGATGGAGGATCTCATTTTTGCAACAAAGTGTTTTGAGCTACCTTAGAAAAATATGGGGTGAAACAGCATAGAGTATCCACTCTATATCACCCACAAACTAGTAGGGAAGTGGAGGTGTCAAATTGAGAGATTAAAACCATCCTAGCCAAAACGGTGAATGGTAATCGGCAAGACTGGTCACGAAAGCTCGATGATGCCTTGTGGACATACCGGATTGCTTTCAATACACCTATTGGCATGTGACCATTCTATTTAGTCTATGGCAAAGCATGCCACTTACCAATAGAGCTGGAGCACAAGGCTTTATGCGTACTAAAAAGGTTAAATTTGAGTTGGAAAAAGGCAACAGAGCTAAGATTGGGACAACTGAATGAGTTGGATGAATTCCATCTCAGAGCATATGAAAGAGCAGACCTATATAAAGAAAAGATGAAGTAGTATCATGATTGGAGGATCGAGAAACGAGATTTTCAAAAAGGTGACTTGGTGCTTCTGTTTAATTCCAGACTCAAACTGTTCCCAAGTAAGCTTCAATACAAGTGGTCAGGCCCATTTATAGTTAGTCAAGTCTACTCATCTGGAGTAGTAGAACTTAAAAATAAAGACGACAACATCTTCAAGGTAAATGGGCAACGAGTCAAACTTTATATCGGTCCAAAAGATTCGCTGAAAAGTATTTCTACTATCTGTATTGATGAAGTCTAAGGTAATCGAGATACCTGAGTCATGTCGCGACCTTAAATCAAACGCTACATAGAAGGCAACCCATGATCCCCGCGCTTGATCTACTCTAGGTATACCCTAACCCTTAGTTTAATTTTTCTTTGATTTTAAGTTGAGGGTGTAGGGTGAGTTGTTGTTGTAATATTTTGTATTTGACTAGGAGAAATACAAGTACCTGAGGCAGTTAACATGGTTTTGTTATTTTGTGAACACCTCTCAAATGGTCTAATTATTTAACTGTGTGATTTGCATCTAATTATGACCACTGTGCATCTTTGTATGGTATTAGTTCTAGTGACTTGATAAACATTGCTAAATAATTGCATAAACTGGATGAGTAGTAACTTGTGATATACTTGTGTGCCATGTGCGTGTGAGATTTTACATAGTTCCCCTTGTATGTTGAATCCAGAACTTGCCTGTTTAGTCTTACCTAGGTTGAAAGATAGGGGTTAGGAAAGGATCATAGGCCGTTTTGATATTATCCCACTTTAGCCTAAATGACCTTCCCTGTATGCATAATATCCCTTGATCCATATTTTGAGCCTGAATAGCCTATTTCTTTTTGTGATACCTATCACCATCCCATTTATATCATAATGAACCTGTTTTGGCCCTGGTCCTCCTTAGACACTGTGTACCTTGAATTAGGCAAATGGCCTAAGTTGAGGGTGGCTATCATAGGGGTGCGTGATGTAGAATGAGTATGAAGAAAGGTAGAATAAAAGAAAAAAAATAAAAAGCTAGGTGCGGTGGGAAAGAATAAGAAAAGAAAAATTATGAAAAAGAAGAAGTGATTGTAGAAAAGACCACACCATCCTGAATTTGTGTGATCAAGAAAAGAGAAGAATATAAAACGTTTAATGAGTGAGACCCCAAAAGTTAGTGTAGCGTCAAGAAGGCTTAGTCACTTTAAATTTCGTCGAGTATCATACCAGCCCCTATCCTACATTACAAGCCAAAGAGAAGACCTACAGTGATCCTAGACGACCTGTCTAAAAATCTTGGTAATGAAAATAAGGGCAAGCCTATGGTATTCGGTATACATTGATTGGAACTTTATTCTAAGAGTGAGTTTCTTTTGATTGTCTCCATGGTTACATATGTGATGTTTGATATAAGTGAAGTGGGACTTCATTGTAGTAAGGGCACACTGGTTACGTTGCTAGTGCTAACTTTTTTGGATAGTGTAAGCTTGGTACATGCATGGGCGTTGTTACTGAATTGATGCCATATCTTGATTCATGTGTGGCGCATTGTTATTCTTCAATAATATACACAGTTGTTTTTAAATTCATTGACCTTGGATATGGTGAAAATGTCTTGAGATAATATAGATAGTTGACTGTCGAATGTACTTTGTATCCTCTTGGTTGTGTTTTAGTTGCTTGAGGACAAGCGATTGTTTTAAGTTGAGGGTGATGATATGTAGGCAGATGCTAACATATTTGAGGCTTTTAATTGAGAATAATTGCAAAGTCTTAAGCTACTTTTGTCATTTTTTATTGTTTTCTCTTTGATATTGCATTAAAAGTCAAGATGCAAGAGAATCAGTAATAATGGAAATAAAAGAGTTGAATTTTGAGCATGTAGAGAAGGAAGTATAGCTGACGACTTGTCAAATAAGTCGTCAACCTTGTGATAAGCTATTAGAGTCGTCGTCAGGCTTAGATAGAGAATGGGTTACAGGTGGACTTAGCGACGACACCTGTGATAGGCCGTCAGAAGTGTGATAAGCCGTCAAGCCCGTCGTTAGGCCTAGGCAGGGAATGGGGTTCGAAGAGAAGAAGTGATGACATTTCTGATAAGTCCTCACATGTTTGATAAGCCGTCAAGCCTCAACGTCAGCTCAAGGTAGAGATTATCAAAAGTGAAGAGGAGCTGACGACATCGATCGAGGCATACCCGGGAGGATGGAGATCGTCCCAGTGTGGTCCGTTTAATATTTCTTGTCCATTTCGATGGATAAACGGGAAAAAAAACATGAACGGGGCATTTTTGGGCCAAATCGGTGTGCTATAGCCCACGATTTTGGGGTGAGCCCAGGGTTTGGGCGTGCTGGGAGACAAAAATCGATCGAGCCATGCCAGGAAGGTTAGGGACCATCCCAGTATCGTCCAACTAATTTTTTGTGGCCATTTAGGTGAAAAAATGGGTGAAACGGTGAGAATGGGGCATTTTCGGGCCAAATCGGTGTGCTATAGCCCATGATTTTGGGGGTGGGCCTAGTGTCCGGGCATGCTGTAGGATAAAAATCAATCGACGCATGCCAGAGATTTTGGGGACAATCCCAATGTGGCCCGTTTAAACTTTTGTGGTCATTTGGATGGATAAACGGGCAAAACGACATAAATTGGGTCTTTTGGGGACAAATCTGAGTACCATAGCCCACGGTTTTAGGGTGGGGCGGGAGTCCGAGTGTGCTGTGGGCCAATCATTGATTGGGGAGTGCCAGGGACGTTGGGGATCATCTCAGAGTGGTCCATTTAAATTTTTGTGGCTATTTGGGTGGACAAACGGGCGGAACGGCGCGAACGGGGCATTTTTGAGCTAAATTGGTGTGCTATAGCCCACTGTTTTAAGGGTGGGCTCGGTGTCCGTATGTGCTATAGGTCAAAAATTGATCGAGGTATCTCTGGGAGGTTGGGGATCATCTCAATGTGGTCCGTTTAAATTTTTGTGGTCATTTGGTTGGACAAACGGGCGAAACGACACAAACAGGGCATTTTCGAGCCAAATCGGTGTGCTATAGCCCACGGTTTTGGGGGTGGTCCCAGGGTCTGAGCGTACTTTGGGTCAAAAATTGATCAGGGCATGCCAGAGAGGTCGGGAATCATTCCCGTGTGGTCCGTTTCAACGAGCTAAAGGGCGCGAACGAGGCATTTTTTAGCCAAATCGGCGTGCTATACCCACGATTTTGGGGGTGGGCCCGAGTTCCAGGCATGGTGCAGGCTAAAAATTGATTGCGGAATGTCAGGGAGGTTGGGGATCATTCCAGTATGGTCCATTTAATTTTTTGTTGCCATTTGGGTGAACCCCCAGGCCAAATAGCACGAACAGGGCATTTTCGGGCCAAATCGGTGTGCTATAGCCTACGATTTTGGAGGTGGGCTTGGGGTACAATCGTACTGTGGGTGAAAAATCAATCAAGGCATGCCAGGGTTGTTGGGGATCATCCCATTGTGGTCCGTTTAAATTTTTGTGCCCATTTGGGGGGACAAACAGGCAAAACGGCACGAACAGGGCATTTTTAGGCTAAATCAGTGTGCTATAACCCAGATTTCGGTGGTGGGCTCGGGTTTCGAGCGTGCTATGGACCAAAAATTGATTGGAGCTTGCTCAGGAGATTAGGCATCATGCCATTGTAGTTCGTTTTAATTTTTGTGGCCATTTGGGTAGATAATGGGGAAACGGCATGAACGGGGCATTTTTAGGCCAAATCGGTGTGCTATAGCCTACGGTTTCAAGGGAGGGCCTGGGAGTATAGTGGGCCAAAATTCAATCGGGGCATGCCAGGGAGGTTGGAGTTTGTCCCAATATGGTCCGTTTAAATTTTGGTGGCCATTGGGTGGAAAAACGGGCGAAACGGCATGAACGGGGCATTTTCGAGCCAAATCGGTGTGATACAGCCCATGGTTTTAGGGGTTGACCTGGTTCAGGGCGTTCTATGGGCCAAAAATTGGCAGGGGCATGCCAGGATGTTGGGGATCTTTCCAGTATGGTTCGTTTAAATTTTCGTGGCCATTTATGTGGACAAACGGCGCGAATATGGGTTTTTAGGCCAAATCGGTGTGTTATAGCCCACGGTTTCAGGAGTAGGCTTGGGGTCCATACGTGATTTAGCCAAAAATCAACCTAGGCATGCCAGGGAGGTTGGGGATCGTCCCAGTGTGATCCGTTTAAATTTTTGTGGCCAGTTGGGTAGGCAAACGGGCAAAACAGCACGAACAGGCATTTTCGGGATAAATTGGTGTGCTATAGCCCACAATTTTTAGGGTGGACCCAGGGTTCGGGCATGCTGTGGCCAAATCGGTTTGCTATAGCCCACGGTTCTGAGGGGTGGTCCTGAGATCCGGGCATGGTTTTGGCAGAAAATTGATAGGGGCATGCCTAGGAGGTTAGGGAGCTTCCCAGTGTGGTTTTTTTAGGTGGTAGGGGCCATTTGGTTGGTCAAACGGGTGAAGCGATGCGAAAGGGGCATTTTTTGACCTAATCGGTGTGCAGCCCATAGTTCCAGGGGTGGTCCCGGGGTTCGAGCTAGGTTCGGGCAAAAAATTGACCGCGGCATGCCAGGGAGGTTAGGGAGTGTCCCAGTGTTGTTCGTTTGGATGGGCGGGGCCATTTGGTTGGTCAAACGAGAAAAATGGCATGTAAATGGCATTTTTGGGCCAAAGTGGTGTGCTATAGCCTACGATTTTGGGTGTGGGCCTGGGGTCCGAGCATGGTTTGGGCTAAAAACTGACCAGGCATGCCAAGGAGGTTAAGGAGAATTCCAGTGTGGTTAGTTTGGGTAGTCGAGGCCATTTGTTTCGTCAAATGGTTGAAACAGCACGAATGGGGCATTTTCGATCCAAATTAGAGAGTTATTGTCTACGATTTGGGGGTGGGCCTGGGGTTCAATCTTGGTTTGGGCTAAAATCGACCGAGATATGCCAGGGAGGTTTGGGAGTGTCCTAGCGTGGTCAGTTTTGGTGGGCGGGGCCATTTGATTGGTCAAACAGGCAAAACAACTCAAACGGGGCATTTTTAGGCCAAGTTGGGATGCTATAGCCCATGGTTCCGGGGGTGGGCCTAGGGTCCGAGCGTGGTTTTGGTCGAAAATCAACTTGGGCATGCAAGGGAGGTTGGGGGCATCCCAGTGTAGTCCGTTTTTGTAGGCAGGGCCATTTAGTTGGTCAAATAGGCAAAATAGCAAGAATGGGGCATTTTCGAGCCAAATCGGTGTGCTATTGCCCATGATTTTGGGGGAGGGCTCGGGGTCTGTATGTGGTTTAAGACAAAAATCAGAGGGTGGGGCCATTTTATTGGTCAAATAGGCAAAACAGTGCGAACGGGGCATTTTCAAGCTAAATCGGTGTGCTATAGCCCATGATTTTAGGGATGGGCCTGCGTTTCGGGCGTAGTTTGGGCCAAAAATTGACCGCGGTGTGCCATGGAGGTTAAGGACCATCCCAGTATGGTTCATTTGGGTGGGCAGGTCCATTTGGTTGGTTAAATGGGCAAAATGGCGCAAATGGGGCATTTTCAATCCAAATTAGTATGTTATAGCCCACGATTTTGGGGGTAAGCCCAAAGTTCGAGTGTGTTTTGGCTCAAAAATCGATCGAGGCATACCATGGAGGTTAGGAAGCATCTCAGTGTTGTTCGTTTGGGTAGATGGGGCTATTTGGTTGGTTAAACGGGCGAAACGGCACGAACGGGGCATTTTCAGGCCAAATCGGTGTGCTATAGCCCATAATTTTGGAGGTAGGTCCAGGGTACGGGCGTGGTTTGGGCCAAAATCGATCGAGGTTTGCCAGAAAAGTTAGAGAGCGTCCCAGTATGGCTGGTTTGGGTAGGCGGGGCTATTTGGTTGGTCAAACGGGCAAAACGGCGCGAACACGGCGTATTTGGGCAAAATCAGTGTACTATAGCCCTCGGTGTCGAGGGTGGGCCCTGGTCTGGGCATAATTTAGGCGAAAAATTGATCGGAGCATACCAGGGAGGTTGAGGCGCATCCTAGTTTAGTTCGTTTGGGTGGGCGAGGCTATTTGGTTGGTCAAATAGGCAAAACAGTGTGAACGAGGCATTTTTGGGCCAAATCAGTGTGCTCTAGCTACGGTTTAGGTGGTCGGCCAGGGATCCTGACGTGATTTAGGCTGAAAATCGATTGGGGCATGCCAGAGAGGTTGGAGAGTGTCCCGGTGTGGTTCGTAAGGGTAGGCGAGGCCATTTGGTTGGTCAAACAGGCAAAATGGAACAAATGGGGTATTTTTGGGATATATCGGTGTTCTATAGCCTACGGTTTTGGAGGCAGGCCCGGGGTCAGAGCGTGGTTTGGGCTGAAATCGATTGAGGCATGCCAGGGAAGTTTGGTTGTATCCCAATCGGTCCATTTGTGTGGGTGGGGACATTTGGTTGGTCCAACAGGCAAAACGGCGTCAACGGGGCATTTTTAGGTCATATCGGTGTGTTATAGCCCACGGTTTGGGGGTGGGCTCGGGGTTCAGGCGTTGTTTATGCCAAAAATCAATCAGGGCGTGCCAGGGTTATTGGGGAGCATCCCGATATGACCCGTTTAGGTGGGCGGGGCCATTTGGTTGGTCAAACGGTGTGAACGGGGCATTTTTAAGCCAAATCGATGTGTTATAGTCCACGATTTTGGGGGTGGGCCCGAGATCCGGGTGTGGTTTGGTTTAAAAATTGACCAAAGCGTGCCAGGGAGGTTGGGGAACATTGCAGTGTGGTCCGTTTGAGTGGGCGGGGCCATTTGGGTGTTCAAACAGGCGAAATAGCGCGAACAGAGCATATTTGGGCCAAATCGGTGTGCTATAGCCCACAGTTCTGGGGGTGGTCCCGGGGTATGGGCGTTGTCTAGTTCGTAAATCAATCAGGGCATGCTATAGAGGTTAGCGAGCATCTAGCGTGGTTCGTTTGGGTGAGCAAGTCCATTTGGGTGGTCAAATAGGTGACACAACGCGAATGAGGCATTGTCGAACCAAATTGGTTTGGGATGAAAATCAATTGAGGTGCCCCATACAGGTAGGAGAGTGGCCTAGTGTGGATCGCTATGGTGCCGGGGCCATTTAGGTGCTCAAACGGGTGAACAATACGAACAGGGCATTTTTTTGCCAAATCGGTATGCTATAGCCCATGGTTCCGGGGGTGGACTCAGCGTTTGGGCGTGGTTTGGGCTGAAAATTGTTCGGAGGCTCCCAGGCAGGCTGAGAAGCAGAAGAGTATGGTCTTTTGGTGTCGGCGGGGCCATTTGGGTGGTCAAACAGGCGAAATAGCGCGAATGGACCATTTTCAGGCCAAATCGGTGTGCTATAGACCTCGATTTTGGAGGTGGGCCCGGGATCTAGGATTTTTTTGGATAAAAATTGATTGGGCGCGGCTGAGGGCAGGGTAGTGTGGGCCTTTGGGGTGGGCAAGACTGTTTGGGTTATCAAACGGGTAAAACAGCGCGAACGGGCCACTTTCAGGCCAAATCGGTGTGATGTAGCCTACGGTTCTGCGTGTGGGCTCTGGCACCGAGCATGTTTTTGGAAAAAAATCAATTGAGGGATCCCAAGAAGGCTGAGAAAAAGAAGAGTGTGGGCCTTTGGGGTCGGCGGGGCTATTTGGGTGGTTAAACGGGCGAATGGTGCGAAAGGGCTATTTTTGGGCCAAATCAGTGTGCTATAGTCTACAGTTCCAGAGGTGATCCCAGTACCTAGGCGAGTTTTTTTCAAAAATCAATCTATGGATCCTAGGCAGGCTGAGGAGCGGAGGAATATGGGCCTTTGGGGTCGGTGGGGCCGTTTGGAATGTTAAACGGGCAGAACAGGGTGAACGGGCCATTTTCAGACCAAATTGGTTTGTTATAGCCCATGGTTCCAGGGTTGGGCTTGGTCCTCGGATGTGTTTTGGGCCAAAAATCGATCGGGGGATCCCAGAAAGGCTGAAGAGTGGAGGAAGGTGGGACTTTGGGGTCGATGGGGCCGTTTGGGTTGTCAAACGAGCGAAACGACGCGAACGGAGCATTTTTCAAGTCAAATCGATGTGCTATATCCCACGGTTCATAAGGTAGGCCTGGGCCTCATACGTTTTATGGGCTAAAAAATGATCGAGGGCTTCCAGGTAAGCTGAGGAGCTGGGGAGAGTGGGTTTTTAGGGTCGGCGGGGCCGTTTGGCTGATCATACAAGCAAAACGGGACAAATGAGCCATTTTCAGGCCAAATTGATCTTGGCGTGTTTTAAGCTGAAAATCGATCGGGGGCTCCCAGGCGGTTTATGGAGCGGGAAAGAGTTGGATTTTAGGGTCAGTGTGGCCGTTTGGGTGGTCAAACGGCGAGAATGCATCATTTTTGGGCCAAATCGATGTGTGATAGCCCACGATTCCAATGGTGTGCCCAAGCCCGGGGCGTGCTTGTGCCAAAAATCGATCGAAGGCTTCCAAGAAGGCTGAGGAGTTGGGAAGTATGGGACTTTGGGTTCAGTAGAGCCGTTTGGATGGTCAAATAGGCGAAAGGGCCATTTTCGAGCCAAATTGGTGTGCTATAGCCCATAATTTTGGGGGTGGGATCGAGCCTCGACTGTATTTTGGGATCAAAATTAATTGGGGCTCCCATTCAGGATGAAAAATGGAGGAATGTGGGGCTTTGGGGTCAGCGGGATCATTTGGGTGGTCAAACAAGCAAAACGGCAGGATTGAGCCATTTTTCAGGCCAAATCAGTGTGCTTTAGCACACGATAAAAGGGGTGGGCCCGGTCCCCGGGTGTGTTTAGGGTCAAAAATCGATCAGGGGCTCCCAGAATAGTTGAAGAGCAGGGGAGTGTAGGCATTTGGGGTCGGCGGGGCCATTTGGGTGGTCAAATAAGTAAAATGGAGCACATTGGCCGTGTTCAGGCCAAATCAGTATGTTATAGCCTACGATTTTGGGGTTGGGCACGAGCCCCGAGCATGTTTTGGTCTGAAAATCCATCGGTGGCTCCCAGGCAAGTTGAGCAGCGAGGAAGTATGGGCCTTTGGGGTCAACGAGGTTGTTTGGCTAGTCAAACGGGCAAAATGGCGTGAACGGGCCATTCTCGAGCTAAATCAGTGTGCTATCGCCTACGGTTTTGGGAGTGGACACGGACCCGGGGCGTGTTTTAGGTCAAAAATTAGCTGAGGACTCCCAGGCAGGCTGATGAACAGAGGAGTGCGGGCCTTTGGGTTCAGCGGGGCTATTTGGGTGGTCAAATGGGCGAAACAGCGCGAACGGACCATTTTTGGGCAAAATCGGTGTTCTATAGCCCACGATTCTAGGGTGGTACTGGGCCTAGGGCTCCGAGCATGTGTTAGGATAAAAATCAATCGGTGTCTCCCGGGAAGGCTAAAAAGTGGGAAAGTGTGAGTCTTTGGGGTCGGCGAGGCCGTTTGGGTGGTCAAACGGGCGAAACGGTATGAACGAGCTATTTTCGAGCCAAATCAGTGTGCTATATCCCACGGTTTTGGGGTGGGTTTGGGGCCCGATCGAGTTTTGGGTCAAAAATCGATTGGAGGCTCCCAGACAGGATGAGGTTCGGGAGAGTGTGGGTCGGCGAGGTTGTTTGGGTAGTCAAACGGGCAAAACATCATGAACAGACTATATTTGGACCAAATCGGTGTGCTATAACCCATAATTTTCAGGATGTGCCCGGGGTCCGAGCATGTTTTGGGTCAAAAATTAATGGGGGCCCTCAGCAGGATAAAGAGCGGAGAGTGTGGGTCGGTGGGGTCGGCGGGATCGTTCGGGTGGTCAAACGGGCGATACGACGAGAACGAATCATTTTTGGGCCAAATCGATGTGATATAGCCCATGGTTTTGGGGGTTTCCCCGGGCGTGCTTTAGGCCAAAAATCGATCAAGGGCTCTTAAGCAGGATTAGGAGCAGGGAAGTGTGGGACGGTGGGGTCAACGAGGCCGTTTGGGTAGTCAAACGAGCGAAATAGGGCGAACGAATTATTTTGGCGCCAAATTAGTGTGCTATAGCCCACTACTTTCAGGGTCTGCCTGGATCTCAGGCGTATTTTATGTTGAAAATCGACCGGGGGATCCCAAGCAGGCTGAAGAGCGGAGAGTGTGGGCCGATCGAGTCGGCAAGGCTGTTTTGGTGGTCAAATGGGTGAAACGGTGTGAACGGACCATTTTTTGGCCAAACTGGTATGTTATAACCCACGATTCTTGGGGTGTGCCCGAGGCTCGGGCTTTTTTTGGGCCAAAAATTACTTAAGGCTCTCAGGCAGGCTAAGGAGCGAAGAAATGTGGGCCGGTGGAATCGGCGAGGCTGTTTGGGTGGTCAAACGGACAAAATGGTGCGAATGAGCCATTTTTGGCTAAATCGGTGTGCTATAGTCCACGGTTCTCAGGGTGTACCGTGTGACCAGGCATGTTTTGGGTCTAAAATCGATCGGGGGCTCCCTGGAAGGTTGAAAAATAGGGGAGTGTGGGCCGATAGGGTCGGTAGGGCCGTTTGGGTGGTCAAACAGGAGAAACGGCGCGAACGGGCCATTTTGAGACCAAATTGGTGTGGTATAGCCCACAGTTCTTGGGGTAGCTCGGGGCCCAAGCGTGTTTTTGGCTATAAATCGATCGACGGCTGCCAAGCGTGCTGAAAAGCGGGGGAATGAGGGCTGGTGGGGTCGGCGGGGCTGTTTGGGAGGTCAAACGGACGAAACGGTGAGAACGGACCATTTTTTAACAAAATTGATGTGCTATAGTCCACGGTTCTCGAGGTGTGCCTGGGACCCTGCCTTGTTTTGGGTCAAAATCGACTGGGGGCTCCCAATCAGGCTGAGGAGTAGGGGAGTGTGGGTCGGCGGGGCCGTTTAGGTGTCAAACGGGTGAAACAGCATGAATGGTCCATTTTAAGGCCAAATCGGTGTGCTATAGCCCACGGTTCTCGGGGTGTTCCCTGGGCCGGGCGTGTTTTGGCCCGAAAATCGACCGGCAGCCTCCATTAGTATATCTTCCCTATTTATTGCGGGTTGATCAATTGTCAACACCGGTTCAGCTTTCGATGTGTTTGGAAACCCTCGGCCAGACGAGTAATTTACATAATACCGGCAAGAAATTCCATTAATGTCGGGTCGTTTAGATCCCTTGGAACAACTCGATGAATTTAGTAGTGGTCCTTGTCATGGTTTTCAGGATTTAGAAAAGGTAAACTATGCTTTGGACTGTTTTTCTTGAGCTGGGGTTCTATAGAAACAACTCTCTACCTCTGAGGTAAGGGTAAGGTCTACTCTCCCCAGACCAGTGGCGGAAAATTATACTATTTATACAAGCTTAAAATTATTTTTCATGTATATATAGCAGACGTTGAACCCCTTCAACTAGTTCTTTTGTTCACATTTTTCGATTTTGAACTCCGTTAGTTAAGATGTTGGCTCTGCCACTATAGAAAAGAAGAGCTACAACGATACATTTGACTTGAATTATTTCAGTGATAACTGAAATAAAATGGCAATCCATTACTACTTACTCAACATGTCGGACACCCTTGTTGTGTCGGACACCTTTATCGTAAACTCAAGGTATGTTGTTGTTGATCATCTTTTGTATGTATTAATCTGTACAGGACCCCAACTTGTTTGGGACTAACTCTTAGTTATATATCGGTACAAGGAAGTTTTACTAAACTGCAAATTTAGTAAGAACTTTCAAGGATTTTACTCCGGCTAAAAGGGCAACCCAGTGCATTCACTAGGGTCGGAGGAAAGGGCTGCACACCAAGGGAATGTAACGTAGTCATCCGTGGCTCAAACCCGTGACCTATAGGTCATGCGGAGACAACTTTGCCTTTGCTCGAAAGCTCTCTTTCAAGTGGTTTAAGAGATATACTATAAGAGAGAAAGGCAAAAAGAAAGAGCATACCAAAACATTTTAGGACCTGTTTTCAGCCTCGAAGTACTACTTCATCCTATTTATCATTGTTCATGTATGACCTCGTCGAGTTTTCAGGGTTCCAAACTATGTCACAAGGTTGCTTCCCAGCTCCAGAACCCCTCGTTTCATCGTAACTCCTACGATCCTAAGATTTCACTTTTGCACGAGTAATTTTGAAATAATTCTCCACCTTGCTTCAGCTTCAGTGTGCGCGTCAAGTGTCTTTTTACCTCAGGCCTAGAAAGCTCGAGGCCTAGGATCCTAAGATTTCACCTGACTCGTTCTTTAACCTCTCACGTGAGGAATTGAGAAGAGAGAAGGAGATGAAGAGGAAGAAAATAGGTGAGTCGAAATTGTTGATTCCTAAATCTTATCGGGAAAAGCAGGCAACCGCAAGAAAGAAAGTACACAAAATCCATTATTCGTATACAGTTTCCAGATGAAGTATTGCTTCAAAATTCAACTAGTGCTCTTTGTACGCGCCTAGTCCACGAGCTATGTGTACATAGTACTGTCCTCAACAGTGGACATCTTCCACAAGTTGGTTGCCAAATCCTCTATACTTCTCTTCCTCCCTTGCAACATTCTTTGGTTTCTTTCATGCCAAAGCAGGCGAACGCTTCCAGCTATCTCCATCCTATGTAACTAAGCTTTAACTGATTTTCCAGTACCTCTTTTGATTGCCCAGTCTAGTTCTCCTGTCCAGCTTAATGGTCGTCAGATGATACTCTACCAGTTGAGAAACTACAGCCAAAGAAAAGGTGATCAATGCTCTTGTCTTCAGTTTCACACGATTGGCACATTGTATCTCTTGTGACTCCCCACCTTGCCAACCTATCCATTGTATAAATTCTCCCATTATCACCTTGTATGTGCAGCATCCTGGGAAGGGCCGAACCTCAAGGGTCTACTGAGCACAGCCTTACCTTGCATTTCTGCAAGAGACTGTTTTCAATGCTCGAGCTTGTGACCTCATCATCACATTGCAGAAACTTTACCAATTACGTCATGACTCCCCCTCATACACACCAGCTACTTCATTTCACAAGTGTATATCAGTAACATTAATACCACCTGCAGTCCTAGGTGAGCACACCTTTTCCCATGACATCTTCATTTCCCTCACGCCGTAGAAAGCTCCTACACACTGTTTCCACCAGCTTCGCAATCTTCTTTGGTATAATAAAAATCTGTGACTAGAATGATCGAACAACCAATAATACACTTTTCACTAGCTGCAACCTCCCTGCATATGAGTACATTCTCGATGTCCATGTACCGATCCTGCTCAGCATCTTGTCAACGAATGGTCTACATAGCGCAATAGATAGTCTTTTTACTGGTCAAACGCACTCCCAAGTACCTTACAGGTAGTGACCCTCCAGGGAATTCCAACTATTTGAGCTATTATCTTCACGCTGTCGAGTATATAGAAGGATATTATGGTATATCATTTGCATATACCAAGAAGAATGTGATACAAATAAGCTTTAACATACTCTCGAGTTTTGGCGTATCTGACACGCATCCATCGACATCTTTGAAGGGTTCTGCCGCCATAACTGTTTACGTACAGGACAAATAGACTGTCCTAAGTCGACATATAAGTGGAACTTTTGTACGTATATCAGAGACCATAACTTTATGTATTTCTCGTAGATTTTTCTTCGTCGTGTATTCTGTTTTTGTGTTTTCTAGCTTGTGAGCTCCGCGTTGAAGGAACCAAGCTTAGCGTTTGAATGATTACATCCGGTGCTAGTCAAGATTCCATGTCTTCACGGATCTTTGCAATGAGCTTCTCGATATCAGCGAGCCCCTCGAGAATGGATCAGTTGCTCTCTCATAAGCCCCTGACTCTCTCGCTCAATATCTACATTATTACATTGGAGACTTTAATGTGAACTTCCAATTCTTTTCTATAATGGATCTGGAAAACTGTGATGCTGCGTACAATAGATCCTTGTGATCGGGCTCTTCCTCGAACCTGCGCTTAGAGAGAGCTTAGTGCACCAGGCTGCCCTTTTTTCAGCATGTTCTTGTTTGTGCAAATCATACGTTAAACTGTTGTATTATTTGATTGATACATGAGTTTTTGTCATAAAATTTTGGTTTCAAATGAATGGAATGATTTGAGAACTTTGATAATTTGATTGATGAAATACTTACAATACAAATCTATTTTTGTAGGTGTTAAATTTGTCAAATATATGTGCGCAACATCTAATTGAGAGCTTAACATTATTTTTTTTCATTATTTTCCAACTCTAATATTTTTAGCTAACACTTCTTCAAATTCCTCTAATTTTGTGGATGGACATAAAGTTGTAGCATCAGGTTTATCTGAATCAGTACTTTTTAAAGTAGAGTATATTTATATGTAAATTTTTTTTATTAAAGTTAGAAAAAAAATAAAAGATTGGTGGGTAATATTTTATTGAGCATCCAGCTCAATTAGCATATGTTATATTGGTAATTACACAGTACTATATCCTCAAGTGGGTCTATAATTAGAAATATTTAATTTTAAAATCTTCTTTTTATCCTTATACGAAATGATCCATAATTACATATATAAATGGTTAAAAAGGGTTGTAGACCATAAATTTTCTTCTTTTTTAAATTTTGTGCTAAATTAAATAATATCACGTAAATTGAAACAAAAAGAGTTGTCCAGAAAAACATCTTTTAACATGTGCAAACACAAATGTGTTTGGTTAGGGAAAATATTTTTTACGGCAAGTGTTTTCAGAAAAATATGAAATTTTCTTTTTGTATTTGATATATAAATAAAATAAATTATTTTTGTATATTTATATGCAATCTACACAAGTAGAAAGACATAAAATTCTCACACAACTTATGCACGTTTTGTTGATGTGAAAAAATCCAAACGAATTTTATAAAACACGATGTGATTTTGTGTCTTTTTGCCAATTGCATTATAGCCATAGAAAAATGATAAAGATATCTTTTTTTATTACTATTATTATTTTTACATCGGAAAAATTTCACAAGTTACTTGGCAAATTAAATTCATATAAGAGTAAGAATTTTATAACATTATTAACAAGTTTTGTTTAAGGGTTTTCTTTATTTATCGAAAACATTGCATATTTGATTTCGTGCTCCTCAGATATGTATAATGATGATTTTATTATTTGTTTCGAACTTCCCTTATGAAATTACATTCTATTATATATTAACATGATTATTTTCTTAGCTTAATATATATCTATAAACTTGACGATAAATAGACAATCCGTTGAAGCGTTCCAGCTTTATCTCTTTATCTCTCTCTTTTTTTTTTTAAACCCTTTTTTGATGTTTCATATTTTTTAATATCTAAATATCTATTTTTCTTAATCATCTTTTTTCAAAAAATAAAAAGGTAGAATGGCTTGACATGCCTTTGTACTTGGCTTCGTTTATCAGTTGGACATATGTCTATTCGATAACTAATTTGCCAACGAAACACTTAAACTCGATAAGAGAAATAGTAAGTGGAAGCATCAAATCATCAAACTGACAAGCAACATCAAATACAAGATTCTCTCAATTCATTCCGCCTTACAAAACACAAAAGTATAGCATCTAATACCCCTCTAAACTATGATAAAATTTGTCACGATACATTCCAACTTTATGGGGGTCCTATTACCTCTTAAATTAAATTTTAGCATATTTTTGTCAACTTTTTTAGTTGACGTGATATTTTTTGTCAATTTTTTACTGACATGACACCTTTGACGTGGGCCTCATTTTACGTAATAAACGTGTCACGTCAGCATAAAAGAGTGACAAAAATTATGAATTGAGTTCAGGAAGGTAATAGGACCAGTGGCGGAGCCAAGATGTTCATTAAGGGGGTTCGAAAGTGCACACACAAACTAGCCGAAGGGGTTCAACATATACTATATATATATATAAAAAATATTTTTAATCGTGTATAAATAGTTTAATTTTTCATCGAAGAAGGTTCGGATGAACCCCTTGATCAATACATACTAGATTGGCCACTGAATAAAATCTCTATAAAATTAAAATGTATCGTAGCAACTTTGGAGAGAATTTGAAAATACTGAATGGTTGTCTCAAAAAACAATCTCTCAAACTTGAATTTTGGTACTATCATCAATATTCGGTTTAATCTTTCTTGGACCACATGAGGGGACAAAATATCAGTCTTGATATTTCATATTTGTATTTGTATTTATTCTTTGCATAAAAATGAACATGCATGTCACATGGGATAATAAAAGCTTCGACATTATTAATGTAGGGATGTTTGTCTATATAGATTTGAGGCCTTCACTATTACACGATGTGATGATGGATACTCTATAATCTAGATGGACCAATATTAGATGAACCAATAAATATTGCAATGGCATATGCAAAATTTTATTTATAAATAAAATGACCCCTTAAAAAGAATTAATTAAACAAAATGACCCTTCGATTGTTGTTATAATAAAAAATACAAGAAGTTAAATTGAGATAATTTGAGCATGTAAAGAGAAGATGTATGGGTATTAGGGGTTGTGCCAGCCTTTTTACTGGGGGTACGAATACAGGGGCTGAGCCAACCCTTTTACTAGGATTCATCCGAACTTCCTTCGACGGAAAAGTATAGTGTTAATATATGATTAAAATGATTTTTATGTATGTATCGTAGATGGTGAACTCCCTTCGATTAATTTCTCTTTAAATTTTGAACTCCCTCAGCAAAAATCATAACTCCGCCCCTGAATTAGATACCTTAGTGTTGAGGTACTATGAAAGGTTGATTATCGATGGTTTTAGGAGAGATGGAGTTAGGTTGAGGTAGTATCGGAGAAAGATGATTAGACTGGACATAATGTATATTAAGTTATTAGTCGTCACTACATTAGCTTTTGTAGTTTCTTCTTGTTTTGATTTCTGTTACTATTTTATGTTTCTTGTACTTCGATTCGTATTATTTTTTTATAATTACTATTCTTTCACAGCTGGCATATTTTCTTTCATATTTTATTATGGCTTCTTCATTAGTCCTTTTTTTTTTCAAAATGCTTTTACGTATTGGAGCATTGATCAAAAATAATCTTTCTATCTCTTAATCTTAATGTAACGTATTGTGAATATATTATTATTATTATTATTATTATTATTATTATAAAAAAAAAAAGAAATTATATCTCTGTCACTATTCACCTAATGCCTCCCTATAATTTTAATGAACATACACTATTAAATAATCTATGTGATTGTCCGCGTGCTATGTTAGGTGAGAATTATATTTAAAATACTTTTATGTTGTAATACGTTCCACAAAGTTCAAATTTGTATTTAAATAATTTAATTTTTGTATTCTAATAAATCATATCACATAAAAGAATCAAACACACAATACCTTAATTAACTAGAACATGACAACTAATACTCGTATTGTATGGCGTTTTTAGGGAGAGAAGCATTTGTCTTTAGGTCGAAGTTATTCTATTTATTTTTTTTATAAATAATTTGGATGACTAAAACAAAAAAACTTATGTTTGTTTTTAAAATTATTCTTGGACAATAAAAAAAAAGTCTTCTTTTTTTCTTGTTTTTAACTCTTAAGTAAAAAAAATGAAATTGAACTACATATGATGAAAAATCGTGTGAATCAAATATTATATTGATGATTCACACGATTCGCATGTTGATTCATACAGTGCATCGCCCACTCTTATATTTGTAATAATTGTCTTGAATTCAATTGATTCATACTCCATGTTTTGAGAAAAATTAAAATATTTTAAAGGTGAAATTATCTTAACGTAGATCTATCTCCGACATAAATAAACCTAAGTACAATTCTATTAGACCTGAACATGCAACGGGTTATCGAGCATGTGTGATCACCTTCAAGAGACGAACATCGCAAATATTATTATATGGGTTGTTATTTTTCTTTCTTTTCTTTTCTATTATTGAAGAGGTGGTTTCGACCACCTCTCATGCAATTATCAAAAAACCTCTTCACTCCCATTTAACTATATACTATGCCTTAATATATAATAATTTTATTGTTTCATCATAATGGTTTAAATATTTAATATATTCTATTAATTTATATTAATTAACTATAACTACATATTGAAGTAAAAAAAATTATTTATTTAACTGACTATCATGTTCAAAACTAATTTGTTACCACGAATCACAATAATTAATAACTTAAAATATTTAAAAGACATAGAAAAATTTTATTGACTCTCATTATATTAGTAATGCCACATAAATTGAGATAAAAGAAAAAGTACTGCAAATCATAATAATTAACAACTTAAAATATTTAAAAGAAATATAAAAATTTTAGTTGATTCTCAAAATTGTATCAAAGCCACATAAATTGGGACACAGTGAGTAAATATATTATTTGATAATTACGTAAAAATTATTATAAATCACAATAATTAACAAGTTAAAATACTTTTTTAAAAAATAGATAAAAGTTCTATTCAACCCTCAAAATTTTATCGGTGCACCATAAATCATGACAAATAAAAAATTATCTTAGTTAATTGCAACTAAATACTTAAAGTAAATCAATTTTATTATTTTAATTGACTTTTATATAGAAAATTAATCTTTTTATTTATTTATTTATTTATTTATTTTAGTAAATTTAAATTTTAAAATTATTTTTTTCTTATATAGAAATACTAATATTTAAACTTAACTTTAAATTTTTAAAGTACAAAATTAATAAATTTAATTTAATAAAATAAATTTCTGATGAATATTTTCTTAGAATTTGTGTTGGGTCAATATGTATCAAGTTAAAAAGAAATAAAGAAAAAGAAATAGTAAAATTTTATTATTGTGAAAGATAAATATAATGCACTATCCAATAATATTTAATAATATTAATTTTGCATATGCAAATATAGCATCCCATATTTAATTAATATACTATTTCGATGAATTATCGATGATTACTAATGGATATGATAAAATTATATTAATTTTTATAGTAATAACATAATCAATCGCTCTTAATTAATTATTATGAGTCATCTAGGTATTAAGAAAATAAATAATATTTAATGAAAAATAAAATAGACATAAAATGTGAAATTAACTCTTAATATTTTAAATTAAATTTTCGTCTTTCGAACGATGATTTTACTATATCACTCCTTATTATAAATCATTTATGTATTAGAAAAATAAGAATAACAAAATGATATGTCAACATAAAATATTTGATTGACTATTAAAATTATATTAGTGTCACATAAATTGGGACGGGACAAAAGAAGATATAAAGCAACATATATTATTTAAAAATGAAATAAAAAGTACTGTAAATAACAATAATTAACCAAAAAAAATAAAAATTGACTGATTTCTGCTGCTTCAATCGCGATTTTAATGTATCACCCGCAATTATTTATTATAAGTCACGTATGTATTGAAAAATTAATAATATTGAATCCACAATTTTAATATATATATAGAGAGAGAGAGTAAAAACATATAAGAGATAAATGTAGAGAAATCAAGAAGCGCCAAATGGATTATTAACATTCGTAACATTCAACACAATTCTAAATATTTCCAAATTCTTCTTGAATCAACACATATGCATAATAAAAATAATAAATAATAATAATGACATTTGACTATATCACCCCTAGTTAATTATTATGGTCATTTAAGCATTGTGCCACATAAGTTGAAATAGAAAAAATATTATAAATCACAATGATCAAAAATTTAAATTATTTTAAAAAATACAATTGACTATCGTCGACAGAAAATCCTGGACAAGGAGATTAACATATATTATTCAAAAATTACATTAAAAGTATTATAAATTACAATAGTTAACGACTTAAAATATCTAAAAATAATTTAATATGTTATATATTTCAAAAAAATTACATGAAAAATACTAGAAATCACAATAATTAACAACTTAAAAAATTTAAAAGATATAAATATTTGGTCGACTCTTAAAATTATATTAGTGTCACTAAAATTGGAATAGAAGAAAAGCATTATAAGTCACAATAATTAAAAACTTAAATTATGTTTAAAATATAATTGACTATCAATGCTACAAAAATTTGGACAAGAAAAGTAACGTATATTAATTTAAAAATTACATAAAAAATATTATAAATTACAATAGTTAACAACTTAAATTATCTAAATACATATTAAAATAATATATGTTGAACTCATGCTAGAGTCCGGGTGAATCCTAGAAAACATATGCAATCCTTTTATTAAAAAAATTTATTTAAATATATCAAGATTGAAAAGAAAATAAATATCTTAATGTGCTTTTCCGTGCTTCCACAACACCTTGCTATTTGTTTTTTTCGATTTCCTATTCGATATTCGATATCCGCATTGAAATCCGATTAATTTGAATTTGCTCCGAATAGGACCCACACCTCGCTATTTGTTATCATATAATATAAATATTTTTACACACAAAAAAAATAGAATTGTTATTAATTTTATTGTTTGACCAACACGTGAAGAAATAATTAATTAGTAGGCATAACTAATCAATGTTTTTTTATAAATTGCGTGTGAAGCTCAACTTTCATAGCACCAAACGCCACGTTCTTTATTTTATAATAATAAAAAAGTTTTAAATAATGCAAATCATTATTTTATTGGGGATAAGTTAAAGTAACAGGTGATAGAACATGGATTTATTGCATTGAATTATTATCAAATTCTTTAAAAAAAAATTAAAAAATCTCAATGTTTTAAAGTCATCGCTATACGTTGGATTTGAAGAATATCTGATAATTATAAAAATTTATAATATGCAATCTTAATTTATCTTTATATCGAAGGTTGTTTACACAACTTAAAAGAAAAAAATATACATAGGCAGCACAGAATTATTGACTTGTCAAATTTTCCATTGATCAAACCCCAATTCAAAAAGACAAAAATTTCTAGTAATTTAAAAGGGTTAAGCACATGGTTTTTATTAAATTAAATATAATATACTAGGATTTGGTGCCACCCAATTTCGTTCCAACCAAAAGATATTTTAAAAAAATAAAGAAAAGGAGAAATTAGTAAAATCGATGTCATGTGATCAGAAGATTACAGATCAAATCATGAAATAATTTTTGTCAGAAATATAAAGTAAAATTATGTACAATAAAATATAAATCATTGAAGTAATTTTTTTTTTTAAACCCCGGACATAGCGAAAACTTTAGCATAAGACATAAAAAAATTAGGTAAATTTGTTGGTTGCATATGTGGTTCTTCAATGAACTTTTCCTCTTTCGAGCCTTTTGGCTTTTTCTTTAATTATGGATTGATTTTTTTAAGTATCATTCTCACATGTAGTAATTAATCTAACTTTTCTTTTAAAAATAGATAGATATATACAAATGATGTTAATGATTTATAAATTTTCTTATAAAGAAAATGGAATTGTGAAAAATAAAAAATAATATAAGTAATCATTTTACGTGTGAACATCAAATCAATTAGAGTTTATAAAAATCATTTGGTTACAAGTTTTCTTTTTGGCTGCCAAAGAAGATTATTAAATTGATGGTTGAAACATATAGTTTCTTGGAATACATTATGTTATGTATCTCCAATTGATTAAATTACCTTAAATTATTGATAGCTATATATTTTGATATATATATATATATATATATATATATATATATATATATATATATATATATATATATATATTCTAATATTTGATTTTTCGTCTTTCAATATTTGTTTTGTTGACTTCTATACATGAACAGAGCTACATACTATAGGCGAAGGGTAGTCTGGTGTACATCATTTGCTAAGAAATTATGTGGTGTCTAGAGATTGAATATTAACTATTATAAGATATTTAATTTTTCACAATACCCTTAGCATAATCGAGAAAAGAGTTTACGCTCTGATCTTTATGCTAAATTCTTAACCTGCCACTATAATTTCAAATGTCATCTGATTATTTCCATCCTAACATATCATTATTTACAAACATCAAAAAAGATGTTGTGTAAAGTTGGCTCAGATTAGTGCTCCTAAAAGTTGGAGTGAGCTAATTGAATTGACTAAAATCCAACTCAAATTCATGTTGATTCACTTTGGAGCATTATCGAGTGAATCAAAATTTAAGTTGAGTTAGATTTAACGTCCAGCTTAGCAAAACTACCTCATGAGATAAAAATAGGTCAAGATCATATAAGGAGATCAGATGAATCAATCACAATCAATACGAAATCATAATAACTCTAACATGTTTTATATACATTACACCAATATAATAAGTATAATTTCAAAGTGATTGAGAAGGTGATGTGTATGCTATTTTACCCTGACTCAATCATGATCAATACGAGGCTCTAATAACTGTGACATGTATATATATTACCACAATATAATAAGTATAGTTTCAAAGTAAAGTGTGAGAAGGTGGTGTTTACGCTATTTTATCACGACTCAATCATGATCAATACGAGATTCTAATCAGGGGCGGCTCAACATAATTGGTGGCCTAAAGCGAAATTTTAAAATAAGGCTTTGCATTTTTTTCTTTACAAATCTATATTTATAGCTTTTTGAAGTGTAAAATTATAAATAAAACTGTTTTGTAATTGGTTTATTCGAAAAAATCACTTTTCAATTAATAGTATGCTTAATTCATTTGATATCTTTTGAAATATTTCTTTTTAAGCTTAAGTAATATTTTTGAAATTTTATTTTTAAAAAACCTCTTTCAGCTAAGACAATTATATAGGATCAAGAAAAATATGCATTCGTAAAATAATAAAATCTTTTTATCGGATTGAAATACATCTTACCTTTCAACTTCTTCGATTCCACTGTAATCGTTGCTTTAATTCTTTTCGCATCCATTTATCAAAGTAATAAATAGAAGGTATGATTTTCTGAGTTACCTCTATTTATTAGACGTTCTTTTTAGATTTGAGAATATTAAACGAATTTTTTTTAATGTTAATTATCAACTTTAATCTTGAATTTCTAAAGTGATATTTCTATTTGAGCTTTAAGAGAAATTAAAATGTGATGAAAAAAATATTTGATATTTTCTAAATTAAAAAATCTAAAAAAACTACAACTCTATAATGCTTAAAAAAAAAAATGAGGCCTCCAAAAATTGGAGACCTAAAGAGCTTGCTTCGGTCGCTTCACTCTGAAGCCGGCCCTGACAACATGTATATATACATTACAATAATATAATAAATATAATTTCAAAATAAAGTCTGAAAAGGTAGTGTGTATACTAGTTTATTGTGACTTAATCATGATCAATACGAGAATTTAATAACTCTGTCATGTATATATATATTACATCAATATAATAAGTATAATTTTATAAGTAGAGTCTCGAAATGTGATGTATACACAATCTTATCCTACTTTTTTGTGAAGAAAAAGAGGTCTTCGATAAATCTTCGGCTTAAATAAATTATTACCCTTAAATTAATTTTTTAAAAAGTTCTTATTACCTACTTACTACTACTGTACTTTTTATATATTTTTCTTCCATCATGATTGACCTTTTCCCAATTTTTTTTTCTTTTGTTAATTGTCAAAATTGGACTAATTCTTCCACATATTTACTACTATGCCCCTTATCCTTTTTATAAAATTCACACGTGCTTACATGTTTTGTACGAAAGACAAATTGGTTAGTGGGACCCATGACACATCATGTAGGCCCCACCTATACCCAATTGTTATCCACTCACCTAATTTCTCGTATCATTTCTCGTGAATATATCGTCTTCTTTTTCTCATTATACGATACGTCTCTTTATTTATTCCATTAATATCAACTTTAACTTTACTTTTATGCCACCAAAAATTTTAACTCGTAAGGATAACTGAGTTGGCGTAACATGTGATATTTCATAACAAATATTAGGATTTGGAATCAACTGTCTTTGCCAACATCTTTTCTTGGTAGAACTCGAAGAATAGCAACTGAGATCTGAAATCGACGAACTATACATGCACACTCGAAAAATAGCACAATCGAATGTATTATACATGCACACTCGAACGTACTATCCATGCATGATCAAACAAAAATTTGATTGGATTTGAAATCAACGAACTATACATGCACACTCGAAGAATAACATACTCGAACGTACTATACATGCACGCTCGAACAAAATTTTTGTTGAATTTGAAATCAACAAACTATACATGCACGCTGGAAGAATAGCAATATATTAAAATTTTTCTGAAATTCCAAAACTAAATAAAAGTAGGATTAAGGATAAAATGAAAAATTTAGCAAACGTTAGGAAATAATTTTGTTGAAGCTTAAAAAAAATAATATTTGAAATAATTGATTTTAAAGTTAAACGTAAAAAAGATATCAATCTTTTGAATTTGTTTTTATTGATATAAAAGAAGTGTGATATTCTTCAATTGTAGCATGAAACTTGGTGCCTTTGGTTGATGATATTATCTTTATTTATGATTTTTAAGACAATTCTCTTTATTGAATATTTATCCTATTTGAAGTGTGTGTTCCTATAGTAATCAAGAAATATACAAATTTGAAATAATTATTTTTAAATATCACACAACAAATAATTTATAGTGGAGGGAGGGCTAAAACCTTGGCAAACAAACCTAAATACTTGTTTTTAACATGTTTGGCTTGAAGTGGAAATTAAGAGAAAACACTCTTTTACTTCAATGAGATAAGCATAAGATTGCATATTTATATCATGAAACTAAATTAGATTTTTATTAAGGGAGTTCAGACTACAAATGTGAAAGCTAAACATACTAAGAATCAAATGAGACTAACATCTACAATCTACTATATATATATATATATATATATAAAGAGATAAATCTTAAATCATATCTAGGGGTGTTAAGTGGGTCGGCCCGGCCCGGCCCGGCCCGGGTAACTAACTTGGCCCGGTTTGAACCGGCCCGGTAAGTCCTAGGGCTTTAGGATTCCAGATCTCGGGCCGGTTATTTTTTAAAATTGGTCCGGCTAACCCGGCCCAGATACCTTATTTTTTAAAAAAGAAAAAAAATGAGATTTTGGGCCAACGACTAGTTTGGGCCCATTTATTAAAAAGAAAAAAAAACTTTAAAAAATATTTTTTAATCTCAAAAAAAATTCTATAAATACCCTACAACTTCAAATCATTTTTCACACAATTTTTCACTCTCTCAAATCTCATTCTCTCTCAAATCTCAATTCTCAATTCTCAAATATTCAATATATTTAATTTCTTAAAGTGTTCACTTTAATTTTTTAATTTTTCGTTTACAAAGTACGAGCGCAAGTTTCTAAAGTCGCAACCTTCGGATACTTTCAAAATTTGGTATTGTCGTTCCATCTCTTACGTTTAATTTTTATTTATTGTATTAATTATTTTATATTTAATTTTATTATATTTGTGTATTTTGAATATTTTTAGTTTAATTTAATTTATATTATGGATAAATTAAGAAACCTCACTACTAAAGGTGTTAAAATTTTTTGTCCCGGAAGCGGCAGTGGTAGTAAAAAGTGAATTACTAGCGGTAGAGGTAGTTCAAGTAGTAGATATACCCGTGTGTCTTCGCTTCCGGTACCGCTTGGTACACCTTTTGAGGAAGAAATAGGTGTAGGTGCTCACGATATGGATTATGTAGAAGCTCAGGAAAATTACGGTATAGAAGAAGAAAATGAAGTAGATGCGGTTAATTTAGACGAAGATAATGAAAATATTGCTGAGACACCTGCAGTAGGAGATGCTAACGTTAGATCTGAATCGGTTAATCTCCCTCCCCGTCCTCCCAGTGCCCCAAGACCTCGTAAAAGAACTAGTGTTGCATGGAAATTTTTTAAACGTATATTAGATATTGAGGTACAATGCAATATTTGTCAACAATATATAAGCATAGAAGTGGAGGCAAGCAAGGGGGTACAAGCACGTTAATGAGACATATAGCTGAAGATCACAAAAGAGAGTTAAATATTGCACAAGGTGGTGGGGATGTTGGTGGGCCAACACAAACTAGAATGGACCCAGCAACCAGTCACGTAGCGAAGAAGTATAATAAATTAAGGGACCGGGAAGAAATAACTAAAATGATAGTTGTGGGTTGTTTGCCTTTTAGTTTTCCTTCTTCTGATGCCTTTATTCGTTATATACAAGCAATTTATAATCTTTTGTTTAACGGTATTCCTAGAACTACTTGTCGGTCTGATATTTTTAGACTCCATTCATAATATTGTTTTTATTTATCAACATTGTTAAAAAATATTCAATGTAGATTGTCCCTAACTTCTGATCTTGGTCGTGCTGTAAATAAAAATGATTATTTAACCGTTACTTGTCAATGGATGGATAGTAATTTCGTGATGCAAAAACGTATTCTTGCTTTTTTATATGATGAAGATCGTAAACATACTGGACAATTTATTGTTGATTCTATTGTTAAAATTGCTGAATATTATGGTATCGAAAATAAAATTTTATGTATTGCTTTTGATAATGCTTCTAACAACAAGACTGCTATGACAAAAATAAAATCTACGTTATCTCCGCCCTTGCCTGAAATTTTTCATATTAAGTGTGCATGTCATATATATAATTTAATTGTAAAAGATGGTCTTGAGTTTTTTGAGCTTTATATTGAAAAAAATCGTCTTGCCGTTGGTTTTATTCAAGGAAATAATCGTAGATCGAGAATTAAAGAATTTAAAGTTAAATGTCAAGAAAATGGACTTACACCAATTTTGATGCCTGAGGAAATTGATACTAGATTGAATTCTACGTATCAATTTTTAAAAACTTGTTTTAAATATAGAATTCCTATTATACTAGCTTTTAACCAACATTGCGGTTCATTTGCTGATTCTGCTGATTGCATGCTACATAATTCTGATTCAGTTGTAATTAATGATCTTGTTAAGTTTTTCAAAAAAAATTATGTAGCTACGGTTGAATTTTTCGGTGCTTATTATCCTACTGTTTGTAATATTTTGGCATATATAGCCGATATTTCTGGTTTGCTCAAAAAATATAAAAATAAAGAAGGTTATAAAGAAGCTGTTGGCGCCATGTTTACGAAATTTAAAAAATATTTTTTCCCGATTCCCCCTATTTACTTGGTTGGTGCTATGCTAAATCCGTGCATGAAATATAATAATATGTGCCACTTTAGTACTCTTATTTATACTAACTTAGAAATAAATACTAACCATGATTCTGAACAAGTACAACCTAATTTGTGGACGGCTACGGCTGATGCAAAAGATGACATAGAAAATTATATAATCACTATGCTGATTTATTTGATTTAGCCGTACCTATAAATATCACTCCAACTGTCGCTCCTCATCCTCTCGAGGAGCCATCATCTTCTAAAAGACCGGCACATAGTGGTTTTTCTGATTCGTTTTATGATTTAAATTGTTAGAACAGTGTTGATGAGAGAACTTACACATCAACTTATCGGAAAGAGTTGAAATATTATCTTCGGACGGCACCAGAGGATCGCAGACGACGGATCAACATGTTGGATTGGTGGAGGAGTAATGAAACACAATATCCTGTGCTTTCAAGATTAGCTAGAGATATCTTGAATGTTCCAATGTCAACCGTTGCATCAGAGAGCGCCTTTAGTCAGGGACAACAACAGCTTGGAGACAACCGACACTCATTGGGAAGCAATGCAATGAATATTCTAGTTTGCCTCAGAGATTGGATTAGAGCGGAAAGAAGAAACCAAGGAATGGAACCGGAGCCGAGCGACGAGCTAAAACTTGAAGAAATTATGACTTCACGGGAGAACTCAACAGAATCAAGTCCAATGCATGGTTTTGCCCCCGTTGGCTTCGACTATCCTATGCAAGTTTCCGTTAATATTAACATGAATGAGTTGGAAAAAATGATGCATAATTTGTAGATTTTTCATTCATGTAAATTATAAATTTTGGTTCATTTTGCAATCAATAAAATTTCTCATATTCATTCACTCCTTAGTCCTTGCTTTTTATATTTTTTCATTTAACGATTTAAAATTTTAAATTGAATTTCTAGTTTTCTACTTTAAATTAAAAACTTACTTCTAATATATTATTAATTTACTACCAAATATTATTAATTTATTATATTAAGTAGCATATGTTTTGTATGTTTGTGCATATATCTTCTATAGAAGTGTATATTTAACGTATACATGTGTATATGTTTTATAAATTAGTATATAAGTATATCTATGTATATTGTAATGTATATATATTGTAGTATATTTTATAAGTAGTAGTATATATAAATTGAATGGTGCGTATACACGTGTATATATCTTTTATAGAAGTGCATATTTAATGTATAGATGTGTATATGTTTTATAAATTAGTATATAAGTATTTCTATATATATTGTAATGTATATATATTGTAGTATATTTTATAAGTAGTAGTATATATACATTGAATAGTGCGTATACACATGTATATATCTTCTATAGAAGTGTATATTTAACGTATACATAAGTATATGTTTTATAAATTAGTATATAATTATATCTATATATATTGTAATGTATATATATTGTAGTATATTTTATAAGTAGTTGTATATATACATTGTATGGTGCATATACACGGGTATATATCTTGTATATTTAACGTATACATGTGTATATGTTTTATGAATTAGTATATAAGTATGTCTATATATATTGTAATGTATATATATTGTAGTATATTTTATAAGTAGCAGTATATATACATTGAATGGTGCGTATATATGAGTAATTGACTAATTGTGTATATGTGTATATATTTTTTAAATTCTAATGTAGTTAGTATATACTATATATATAGTGTATATATATTATTTAACGTATTTATAATGTATATAGGTGGGTATATGTAATGTATATTGAAAGAAAGTTTTTTTTTTTTTTTATATATATTTTTGACCGGGTTTGACCCATTTTTTAACCAGGTTTGACCGGGTTTTGGTGGGTTCGACCGAGTTGGGTTAAGTGGGCCGGGTTAGGGTGGGTTTTAATTTTTTTATTGTTTGGCCCGGCACGGCGCGGCGCGGCGCGGCCCGGCTAGTGCCAAAACCGGCTCTTAACCGGCCCTCAACCCGGTTAAAATAGAAGGGCCGGTGCCGGGTTGGCCCCGCCCGGCCCGTTTGACACCCATAATTATATCCAAACAATATAATTCTGTACAACAACAACAACATACTCAATATATTCCCAAAAAGTGAAGTCTGGGAAGGTAAAAATGTACGTAGTCCATACCTCCAGGGAAGGACCTAGGTTTAAAATAATGGTGCTTCAGCACTCGTTAAACTCGACGCAAAATAAGTGTAATTATAAAAAGAATGTCAAATATTGATGTACGATGAAGCCAGTGGTGAAACCATAATTTTTACTGAGGGGTTCAAAAGTAAATATACGGACTAGTCGAAGGGGGTTCAACATCTACTATATATACATAAAAATATTTTTCACCATATAAAAATAGTATAATTTTCCGACGAAGGAGGTTCGAATGAACCCCTGAAATGTATGTGGCTCCACCACTGGATGAAGCTAGAAAAGTACCGGTGAAATAAAAAAGATAGATGGGTGCTTTAATTTTCAACTGAAAGCTTAAAGTTTTGCGTGTTAATATGTGTATTTGAACCTCCGAAGCATCCATGACCACTATATCTTGGATCTGCTACTGCATGCCACTATCTCACATGTAAAATAAAAAAACTATTTTTGATAGATCTTCAACTTACGAAATTCAAATAAACTCCCTCGACTTTACCTGATTCACCCTAATATACACTATCCTTTCCGAACCGACTTGAATAATCTAGGGTAAGGTGAAAAATCCTCATCATCACTACCAAAAAAAAAAAAACTCATGAGTTGATAAAAGAGGGTGGCCACGTGTCAACTTGTGGGTCAGTGACACCGCACATGCTTTTGTGGTACCACTTACAAGTTGGGTGAAAATGATATTTGAGAACATGTGTTTAGCTAAATCCTCGCACGTGGTACCTTACCGGTAATACCGGTTATTTACCGGTTCAATAGGTAAACTATGCCCCCACCCTCACCCTATTTTATTAGCATCACATGAAAAACTATTCTAGCCTAAAATGTCAAGAATGCCCTTTGGTATATGATCTTTTTTTAATTCTTCACTGGTGTCCGATAACCATACTACTGGAGTTAGACTAATTTGATGTAATGTCAGAAAGTTCCACTATAATGTATAAAATGCTTCGTACTAAAGGCGATTTCATATTCGGTATTCGAACCTGATATTTCTGATTAAGAATGAAGTAGTACTTACTATTTTGCCATAACCTTTGGTGGTCCATTTTTGAATATTCGATTCCTTTTATAAACTAATAATAAATTTTAATATAACGGGAATATCGCCACAACCTTTGGTGGTCCCATTTTTGAATGTTCGATTCCTTTTCTAAACTAATATTCCCTCCATTTTATAATAAATGAATTATTGAATTTTGATACATAGTTTTAAAAAAAAATATTAAAGGCATAAATTTAACATAACTTTTCATTTTTACCCCCAAAAAGAAAAAAACTGACCTTGTAATATATTTTTAAAAATTAATTGGTTGTCAGATCACAAGGGTAAATTTGAAAAATAATTCAATGATTCACTTATTTTGAAACACCAATAAATACTCCAATAATTCACTTATTCCGAAATGGAGGGAGTAATAAATTTTAATATAACGGGAATATTGTGATTGATGGATGTGTGAATTTCCTTTTCTAAACTAATAATAAATTTTAATATAACGAGAATATTGTGATTGATGGATGTGTGAATTTATTAGGAGAGATATGATTCGAATTGAAGCCATCTAGGTTAAGGTGGAAAAACAAGATGCTGAAAGCAAAATTGAGATGGTTCGAGCATGTGAAGTGTTATAACCTTAGGAGAACCACACCACAAAAGCTAGCTATTAAGATGGGAGAGCCCAAGACTATAAATACCCTACATCAATACTTTGTAGTACCGATGTGAGACTTTGTAATGGACCATAACATGAAGAGGAAAGATTCGGATGCTCCAGTACGGATATGCAAGACATTGATCATGGATGATTTCAAGAGAGACTAAGGTAGACCGAAGAAGTATTGAGGAGATTAATAGACAAGACGTGATGCAGTTTCAGCTTACCAAGGACCAAAGTCGGAGTTAGAATTTTCACTAAGTAAGGTTCAAAATTTGAAGAAAAAATTGTCCAATGGGATTCAACATCTACTATATATATAGAGAGAAATTAATTTTAATCAAGTGTAACTAATATAATTTTTCACTGAAGAAAATTCGAATGAACCCCCGACAAAAGACTGACTCTACCGCTGTCAAAGACATAACCTTAAATAGAGGGTATGGTGGATATGAATTAGATACCAGTGTGTTATTCGTCCATTTCAATTTGATTTGAGTTCAGAAATATCATACTTATTCCCTTAATTATGAGTTTCATAGCAACAGTTTCATATTTACATAATATAGCAAGTTATATTTTATATTTTTGCAAACTGTTGCTACAAAAATACAAATACATATGATTTTTAGCCCTTATAATCGATATGTGTTTTATATTTTTACAAATTGTAGCTACAAAAATACAAATACATATACTATAAAATATAATTTGATAAAAGTGTTATTATTTTTTATAATTTAATAAATAAAAGAAAAGAAAGAAAAGAATCTACCCTAATTTTCGATAGATTTACAAATATGCATCAAAATTTATAACTTTACTTTAAAGAGCATGATTTCTTTTTAGGTACAGCATGTGTTAATGTTAATGTCTGTAATTTTCAAATATCAATAGTACTTTATTTTTGTTTTTTTGACCTAGATATGGTAAAAGTACAAGAACCTTTCGGCACCAAATTAGATACTTGCAGGCAGTTATTAATTTTTTAACCGTACACATTGAAAGACTAAAAGACACGTGATTGTAATTAGTTAGGGGTATTATTGTCATTAACCTGTCAAATTACTTTTGTATTTAAATAAAAAATATTTAAGTCAAGGATAAGCTCTTTTAATACATATAGTCACTTGGTAAGTAGAATACGCATAATAAATTCATAATAAAATTTAGGATTAATTTTATGCTATGTTTGATTTGAAGATTTGGTTAAACTTAAAATTATTTTACTTATTAGTTTTAAATGGAGAAATTATTAATTCTTTATTAAGGATAAGATAAAAAGATTTCATAAAATATCTCATTCATGAAATATGTCTGTTCATCTATACTATATATCAAATTACTTTATGGATAAAAATTAATTTTAATAATTGTGTAACTTTTTTTTCTTAGTTTTTTCTTCTACCACCTCACAAAATTTGCTACAACACACTTCAACTTTACGGTGAATTCTATCATTTGCTAAACTAAAATTTAGCGTATTTTTATCAACCTTTTGAACTGACGTGATATCTTTATTACATAAAATGAAATTCACATCAAAGGTGTCACGTCAGTTCAAAAGGCTGACAAAAAATTATCATATTAGCACAAAATATTGACAAAAATATACTAAAATTTAGTTTAATAGGTGATAGAATCTATCGTGAATTGAAGTGTGTCGTAACAACTTTATCCATAATTCGAGGAATACTGAATACTTATATCTATTTAATACTTCCTCCATTTTATTTTATGTGTCATTATTTAATCGGACACGGAGTTTAAGAAATAAAGAATGATTTTGTAAAGTTTATAAAATTATTCCTTTTAAAATTTGTTTTTTAATTATCTTTTCTTATAAAATGAGACTCACTAAGAATAAAATAAAAATAATGTCATTAAATTATTAAATAAGAAAATATGCTATTTTTTTTAAAATAGATTAAAAAAATTGGGATATATAAAATGCGACCAAAGAAGTAAAACGAATAATGCAATCTATCCAACATTATACTTATCAAAATAATGTACGATATTATATAGTACTCCCTCCATTTCGTTTTAATTGATTATTTTTTAAAAATATTTATTTTAATTTAATTGTTTCTTTTAGAAAATTAAGAATATTTTGTTATGTTTTTTTAATACTATTTTTAATATCAAATAACTAATTAAAATATATTTATTTAAATTTATATTTTTAAAATATAATTAATAAGATTAATTTAATAAAATAAATTTTTAATAAATTTTTTTTTTAAAAAATATCAAGTAAAAAAGAATCAACTATTTTAAAATAGAGAGTAACATATATTATGAATACGTAACATCCATCCAAACAGCATAAAAAAGAAAAGAAAGAAAGAGAAAACGCCATCAACTTCTCCATTTGCTGCAGTTTGAAGCATTTATTGTATTACTGCTATATTTCTCTTTTCATTCTCTTTCCTCTTCTTTGGGTTTTCCTGTTTTTTTTCAGTTGATCTTCCTTTTTTTTGAATATTAGGTATTTCTTGAAAATTGTTAGAAAATGGAGAGGGACTTTATGGGACTAAATATTAAAGATTCTGGAGTTGTAGTGAAAGAAGAACCTATTGAAAGCTCCAAAGAAACTGGTTTGTTTTCTTAGCTCTTTGTCCAAAATTGTGTGTTTTTTGGCTTTGTTGTGAGTATAAAAATTTGATGTTTAGTTGTTTTTTTGGTTCATTTATGAATTTGGAGAAATGGGGTGTCTTTAAATTTTCAGCTAAAAAAAGAATTTTCAAAATTGTGAATTTTTTGTTTTTTTTTGTGAGTATAAAAATTTGATGTTTAGTTGTTTTTTGGGTCATTTATGAGTTTGGAGAAATGGGGTGCCTTTTAAATTTTCAGCTAAAAGAGAATCATTTGATTTGTTCCTTTATTCTTAGTCCAAAATTGTGTATTTTTTGGCTTTGTTGTGAGGATAAAAATTTGATATATAGTTTGTTTTTTGGGTTCATTTATGAGTTTGGAGAAATGGGTTGCCTTTAAATTTTAAGCTAAAAAGAGAATTATTTGATTTGTTTCTTTATCTTTGATCAAAAATTTGAATTTTTGGGTTTCTTGTAAGCATAAAAATGAAAATTTGATCTTTAGTTGTTTTTTGGGTTCATTTATGTGTTTTGGAAATTGGGTTGTCTTTGAATTTTCAGCTAGAAAAGTATATTGTTTGATTTGTTAATTAGTTTTCTCTAATTTGTTTCTTTTTGGTTTTGTTGTGAGCACAAAAGTTTGATCTTTAGTTGTTGTTTTGGTTCATTATGAGTTTTGAAGAGATTGAATGAGAATTATTTGATTTGTTAAGTTCAAAATTGTGAATATTTAGCTTTGTTACGAGCTTAAAAATTTGATTTTAGTTGTTTTTTGGTTTAACTATGGGTTTGGAGAAATGGGGTGCCCTTAAATTTTCAACTAAAAAGAGAATTATTTGATTTGTTTCTTTATCTTTGATCAAAATTGTGAATTTTTGGCTTTCTTGTGAGCATAAAAAATTGATCTTTAGTTGTTTTAGGTGGATTGTCTTCAATTTTTCAACTAATGAAATGTTATTTGATTCGTTAAGTTTTTTTTTTATAACCGTGGTGTCCACGCTAGCTTTCACGCACCTTGATTTATTGATGAGATACCTGTCACCGCGCAAGATATCGGTAATAGATATCAATTAACTCTGTCGACCAAGGTTAGGACGGGAAGAATCACGTAGTGTTTTTTGATAAACCTCAGGTTCTCAAAAGCTAAGTTGCTCGGACTCTGCAAAAGTGTTGCCCCATCCATGTCCGATCCTTCAAAAATACACTATTTTTGGAGGATCCGAGCAACTTAGCTCAAAAGGGAGCTTATTGAAGTTTGCTTTTGATAGTTAGTGTTTCATTAGGTGAATCTAAAAGAAGAAACTCTTAAGTTATTTGAATTGGACAAAACGAAAGACTTCCTTTTTGGCATATAGTCTTCTGAGGTAATAAGCTATTTTGGATTGATTGTTGTTTTTGTTCAGCGGTGAAGCTAAGATTTGAACTTTACGGGTTCTAAATTCTAGCATAACAGCATGAGGTGTCAGTAACTTTAATTTTTGTACATATTTAATGGATTTCTTACTATAGAAAAACAGAATTTGAACTAAATTTCCTGCGTTGGCCGAATCTATACAAAACGTTCAAGCGTCGTGGCCTGTTTTTGTTATTGTTTGTATGTATTGGGTTAAGATGGTTCTCGCTTGTATCAGGGTTTCGCTGGCCGATGTCGAGCAAGGTTGGTGTACCTCATTTCATGTCTTTGAACTCTGCTCAAGATGTAAACCACTTCAAAGCTCTATCTGTCACGGATGGAGTCGATGCTGGTTTCAAACGTCAGTCTGGTGAACTCCAGGTTTGTCTTTTCCCTTTAATTGCACGAAGTTGGTTTATACATATTTGTAAGGATTTGTGCGACTACAAATGACAACACCCAAATTTGCCATGATTCTAGTGAAGCTATTTGTTATTAATGCGTTGCCGTAGCTTCTACTTGTCTGTTGTCTCGACTTCTTGTGTAATTCATTTGCGAAACTATACTCCGAATTGTCAACAATCTCCTGCTTTTATTGCCTATGGATTCCTTTCGAAATGGATAACACTGCTTTTAAATCCATTTGGGAAGAAAAGATAGATCACCACGGGTAACAAGGAACTATTTTTTTTAGCTTGACACGTTATAATCTGCAACAGAATGTGCATGCAATGCATCTTCTGCATGATGTTAAGATGCTTCCGTTTAACATGAGCAATCCCTCCTACAAGACTCATTTTGGTGGTACTGGCCAGCAATCTGCAGCTACGACGATGAACCAAGTTCTTGGTGGAATTCCTGTTACGGCTCCTCATTCAATGCTTCCATCGCGTGGCTCTGTGGCTGGGACAACCGAAGCTTGGTAAGTTCACTATTTTGTTCACACAATACAGACTGCATGTACTGTGTTACGGAAGTCGCTGCTTGACACACTATTAATTGAAAAACATCAAATGTATAAGACAACTTGGCTAAGAAAGCCCGAGTGGATCGAAACAGAAACTAAAACTTTGTGTAAAACGTCGTACATTTTTTGCAGGTTTAATTCCAAAGGTTCTGCAGCACCTGCTCAGCTGACCATCTTCTATGGTGGGACGGTCAATGTCTTCGATGATATCTCTCCTGAGAGGGTACCCTCTTGTTCTCTCGCTCTCGCATGCACACAAACTAATATTAAGAAGTTCCTCTAAGGTTTATATTTGCGTGTCATGTTACGCAGGCACAGGCTATTATGTTTTTGGCTGGAAACGGTTGTACTGCTCTTAATATGGTGCAACCGAGGTTTCAACTTCAGGCATCTGCACCCAAACCTGCTGCTGCGGATGGCGTGTGTGTGAACCAAACCCCAAACATGCTACCTGCCTCGGGTCTTTCCAGCCCGATGTCCGTTTCTTCCCATCCCATTGGTCAATCTGATGGAAACAAAGATGACATGAAGATATCCAAGACTGCGAACATCTCAGTGTCTCCCCTTGGCACACCGGAGACTCCGAAGATTGTGACATCACTAGGAGGACCTGTTGGGGCGAATACCATAATGCCAGCAGGTATGACACGCCAGAGTGGAAATTCTGAACATATTTGTGACGTAAAAGCTTACCTTTTGAAACTCAGAACTTAAGTATTCTTTCTAACTGCTTTCTTGAATTTTAGTTTCAACGTGACTTATTCAACCGTGTTTTCATTGCCTTTGTTTCATTTACGTTTTGTGCAGCGGTTCCACAAGCTAGGAAAGCATCTCTGGCTCGCTTTTTAGAGAAGCGGAAGGAAAGGTAAAATGCTAAATGTCTCATTGTTTTTCATTTAGGCTTTAGTTTACATATGCTTTTTCTGGATCACCATCGTTGGCTAACTCTCTCTCGTGGCTTTCTGGAAATTATTAATGTGACTATCAATCTTTCTGCAAAGTTACTTGTTCCTTCTGATCATCGTCGACCAGCATTGCTATTGAACTGCTGATCATGTTTGCAGGGTGATGAACTTAGCACCATATACCCTCAGCAAGAAATCGCCGGAGTGCTCCACACCCGAGTCCTACGGAGTCTGTTTCTCCGCAACTTCCAGTGTCGTGACTAGTCCTCTTTTAGCCGGTAAGGAGACCTAGCAATGATCTCTCGAGGCTGCTTAATGCCGTTAATCAGAGAAGCATATCTATTATTATTTTCAGCAAGTTTTAAGTCTCTGTAGCTATCAAATTTTTGTTGTTTTTATTGTAATGTAAAACTTTGGTTTAGCTCTAGCTAGACATCCTAGTGTATCCAATTGGTTTGGTCTTTTGCTGTAATTCTCTTTGTATGGATTGGACATCTTCAATTTGTAACTATTTATTTTGCTACATTGTGTTTCACAAGTATATATTAATATTATTTAGTCATTATATTGCTTCATTATAGTTTTTATCATAATCAAATGTGTAGTTTGGGAGTAGTTCTAAATCTTTTTGGGGTTTAAGAAACTGTAGACCAGGAAGGGAAAGCTCTGGAGTAATCGGTAAAGTCGTCGTCATGTGATCAAGAGATCACGGATTCCAATCTTCTGCAAGGTGATATTGCGTACAGTAGATTCTTGTGGTGGGGTCCTTCACTGGATCCTGAGCATAGCGGGAGCTTAGTGCACCGGGTTGCCCTTTTAAGGAACTATAAATCAAAAACAAGGAGAGTCTAGGCGCAACGGTAAAAATGTCCTTGCTATGCTCTCTCGCAACCCTTACTCTAATCAAAAGACAAAAGATTCCTACTACGATCGAGAGTTTTGGCTTATGAAGCGCCCATCGGGTAGCGCGATCGGGTCAGGTGAAATCAAAAAGACTTGTGGTCGGGTTCTTCTCTGGATCCTGAGCATAGCGGGAGCTTATTGTACCGGGTTGCCCTTTTAAGGAACTATAAACCAAAGACAAGGAGATTCTAGGAGCAACGGTAAAAATGTCCTTTGCTATGCTCTGTCGCAACCCTTACTCTAATCAAAAGACTGAAGATTCCTACAACGATTGAGAGTTCTGCCTTTTGAAGCGCTCATCGGGTAACGCGATCGGGTCAAGCGAAATCAGAAAGACTTCGATCTTTCAAGGTTAATATTAGGGAAACGAGAGTGAGGCAAAGAGGGGGAAACCCTCGGTTTGATCATCCAATTTGCTCCAACAGTCTGTATGACCTTTGATAGGGTTTCGTAGCACTATCTATCCACTAAACTCATTTGTAATATCTTGACGAGCTGAACCAATAAGAGATACTTCATTCCATCGTCTACTTTTCTTAGGCCAATAACTACGTAAAAGGCTCGTGGAATCAACACCAGAACATTGCGCTTGAATAGTAGAACGACAACTCTACCTACGTGATGAAGGAAATGTCAAATGATAGGGGTTCGTAGCACTATCTATCCAACCGGACTCTTTTGTAATATCTTGACGAGCTGAGCCAATAAGAGATATTTCGTTTAATCATCTGCTTTTCTTGGGCCACTAACTACATAAACGGCTCGTGGAATCAATACCACAACATTGCGCTTGAATAGTTGAACGACAGTTCTATCTACGCGATGAATTAATTATCTTTGGGTTCTATCGAATCAGACACTGAATAACATTTTTTTTATGAGTCACTATTATGTGTACTAACGTTGTAAATACTTGAACTATCTTAAACAAATAAGATTCCTTCAAATTAATAAATTGAAAGAGAATATTAAATTGATAGAAACAATAAACTACCTATTCTATTTGAAAATCAAATTTTTATTTTATTTTTTGAAACTAATAAATTTGAAAAATTGGATACTTTTTGGGTGGACATAAAGGAGATTGATTTAATGTCACAACTTCCAACAAGTTGTCCATACACATCTTCACGTGCAAAAGGGTCTAAATCATTAAAAAAAATAGAGTTTCGAAATAAAATTTAAAATTCATTATTTTGCATTGGTTAAAAAATAAAAGACAGTTCGATGCACTAAACTTTTATTATGCATAGGATCTAGAGGAAGAATCGAACCAGAAAGGTCTGTTGCACGCAGCCTCACCCTACATTTATATAAGAAGTTGTTTCATCGACTTGAACCAGTGACCACCTCCAGATTACATTGCAACAATTTTATCAATTTAGTTGCGAATATTAATTTTGAAATATATCTTATACTAAAATAATAAAATTAAGTTAATTCTATAAAATATCTCAATCTATTGTAATACGTTAAAATATCTTTATCTGTCTCGTTCCGATAATCAAACTAGTCATAAAAGTTCAAAGATAGGATCAACCAATTCTTGAGTGGCAATCCTTTTATATCATTCAAATTTATATAAATATTTTTTTATTATATGGTAGTGGTTAATTTCAAAATCTTTTTATTTATTCTTTGTCCTCTATTGGTGGATATTATTTTACAAAATTTATCACGTTTTAAATTTTTTTCATTTGATATGGGTCCCAAGTGTTAGGTAATTGCTTGCAAGTTTAGATTTTTCTTTCACTAGTTTGTCCCTATTTCAAATAAAGTGAAAAATGTGTTTGCTAGTTTGCTTTCTTAATATTCTTTATGTTTGATTAATTAAAATATTTTTTGAGAAACAAATTTCTTAAAATTAATTATACAATAAATATTGAGAAAACAAGTTTCACAAGCGCGACAATACTCCCCTGCCTCCCCACTCTCTGATAGTAGCGGAGTCAGGAATTTGACAAATAATGTGCAATTTTTCACTTTAGTTGTGTTATGAGTGTGTAAAAGTAAATATACGCTCATAATGGCCAACATTTAATTTTTGTACGTCATGTAATTTTTTAACGAAGGGTATACAACACACCACCTGTAATACCCCGTGCCTAAATGTCACTGTACAACATACGACTCATTCCCTTGATTTGTACATATAACATACAAGTCGTATGTTGCAGTCGTATCCAAGACTGAAATGATTGACATTCTGTTATAGGTACGACTCAACCCTTAGAGTCGTAAGTTTACTATACGAGTCGTATGAAGTTGAGTCGTAAGGGTAACAACCTAGGTTCCCTAAGTTTCTGTCCAAGTTACGAGTGGGGGACTACAAGTCGTATGGTGATGTTACTAGTCGTAGGTTTAGACTCATATGTCATATGTACGACTCAAGGGAATAAGTCCTATGTTGTACACTGACATTTAGGCATGGAGTATTACACCACCCTTCGCCTAAGGTGGCTTTGCCCATGCCTCCCTCAAACTCCGGCTGGTCCGAATCCGCACTCTCACTCATCACCACTCAACGCTCTCCATCATAAAATTCTATATATAAATGAAATGATCTTGAGATAATATTTTCTATTTATTTATAAAATAAAATTATAAGAAAACTATTTATTTTTTAAAAATTATTTTTATATTTTCCTTGGTACCAAACACACTGAGGGGAAAACAAATGATAATATCTTTATTTTCTTGAATTATTAATTTTTTTTTCTTCAAAGATGAGAACTTTTTTACACACATGGGCAGAAGTTATTCTTCTTGCCTTACCAAACAAAAAAGTTATCCTTCTTGAAATATCTCTAACTTTATTCTATATTGGATGCTTCAACCAATGGTTATAAACTATTGTTAATATATTTAATACTTAAAAGTGAAATTTTCACCGGTTGTCCTTTTTCGAAATAATTATTTGATAAATAATTTTTTCAATAAATTTTCTCTTATTATTTATGATTTTTTTAAGATTATGATCTAAAGATTTTTATTGAGTAAATTAAAAATCTTTCTAAGAAAATATTAGATCATCATTACATTTATATATTTTTGTATATGTAAGTTATAGCTACCATTAGACGGCAATCTATATATTATACTTTCCGATCCATTTTTACGGAACTAAGATTTTCATTAAGAAAATTCAAAATATAGAAAGGTAAACATACGAAGAAATTACCAAATGGATTTAACATATAGTATGTATACGAACAAAAGTAAAAAAATTATATATTTATATAGTGTAATTTTTCGACGAATACCCTCTTAGACTAGGATGGCTAGCTCTACCATTGGCCCAGTCAAACACCGTTATATAAACTAAGACGAAAAAAGTAATACATTTCAATACACCTCTCTCGGCAACAACGACGACAAACCTAGTGTAATCTCATAAGTAGGTTCTAGAGAGAGCGGGGTGTACACAAACCCAGGGGCGGTTCAACCCTTTGATGAAAAAGGTGGTCGCCTAAGACCTCTAAAATTTGAAGGACTCATTTTTTTAGTAATAATAAATTATAAATTTTAAAAAAAATATTAAATACTAAATACTATTTATAGAAAAAATAATTTTTTTATATAAAAAAATTTAGATGGAGTTTGATATATCTAGTCCAGAATACCATGTGTCAAGAAATTAATGCATTGACTCTATTATTAATTAAAAAAAATTATTAGAATAAATCAATTATACGTATAATTTTAAAAATAGACTTTATAAAAATAATTATTTTTTCTTAAAAATGTAAAGGCCTCCGTTTGATTTTGGCCTTAAGCCACGAATTCACTTAGTTGCCCCTGCACAAACCTTATGCCTACATTTCTATGTAGAGAGGTTGTTTTCGATAGACCATCGGCTTGTTTTCGATAGACCATCGGCTCGAGACCTCAATAAGGGATTTAACATATATTATATATACAAACAGAAGTAAAAAATTACATATCTAGATAGTGTAATTTTTGGACGAACATCCCTATAGACAAGGATGGCTAGCTCTACCACTGGCCCAGTCAAACACTGTTATATAAATTAAGACGGAAGACGTAATACATTTCAATACACCTATATAAGAAACACCAACAATATACCCAGTGTGATCTCGCAAATAATGTAGTTCGGAGCAATACACCTATATAAGCAACACCATCAATATACCCAGTGCTCGCACCCAGTGCTCGCAAATGATGTAGTCCGAAGCGATACACCTATATAAGCAACAATAACAATATACCCAGTGTGATCTCGCAAATGGTGTAGTACAGAGCGCTACACCTATATATATAAGCAACACCAACAATATATAAGCAACATCAACAATATACCCAGTGCTCGCAAATGGTGTAGTCCGGAGCGATACACCTATATAAGCACTACCAACAATATACCCAGTGTGATCTCGTAAATGGTGTAGTCCGGACCGATACAACTATATAAGCAACGCCAACAATATACCCAGTGTGATCTCGCAAATGTATAGTCCGGAAAGGGAGAGGCGTACCCGACCTTACTCCTGTAAAACTGTTTGTTTTCAATAAACCCTCAGCTCAAGAAAATCATTTTCAAAATAGGTAATACACCTCCAATACTATGAACTTTGTGTTGCATGAAAACTACAATAACTGCACAAAAACCCTCCAGGATATAGAGATTGTTGGTAAGCATGTTGATTACAATATGCTTTGTTACAAAAACTGCATTTTGGAAGTTGTAGCCAACAATTTAAACACAATATATCTGTACAAGCTGCTTCACCTAATTCATCATCTTTAGTGCATACACCACATTCTTCACACCTTGGGACACATAAGAAGCAACCCCTGCACTTACAGATGACAAAATTAACTCATGAAAATATTCTACGTTCAACTCGACTAAGTTTGAGCAGGTATATTATCCGTTCGTATATTAACTCAATCCATTTTGATTCGTGTAGTCCAACCCATTTAAAAGTTTAATATCCCTTCTATCGTCGTACGAGAAATCTTGAAAAAATACTTAAAAAAAAAACAAACTTCATTTTGTTATATATAGTCATGATTAAAAAGAAATAAGTAATTAAATAAAGAATAAAGCATCTAGTACCTCATGAACTATAACCAAATTTGTTACAAACTCCAACTTCACGGGGGGTCTATTACCCCCAAACTAAATTTTAACGTATTTTTATCAATCTTTTTAGCTGACGTGACACCTTTTGTCAAACTTTTTAGCTGACGTGACACCTTTGATGTGAGCTTTATTTTATATAATAAAGGTGTCATGTTAGCACAACAGGGTGATAAAAATATGTTAAAATTGAGTTCAATGGATGATAACACCCCTGTAAAATTGGAATGTATCTTAGTAACTTTGACCATAATTCGAAAGGTATTTAATGTTTCTCTCATAAATAAACACCATAATTAGGAAGGTATTGAATGCTTTATCTCTTAAATAAAATATATGAAATTACTATAAGTTGGTAAGATTGTGTTCTAACCCAGTATTCAATCCATTTTGACTCAACCTAAGTAACCTCCAGTGGGTCATTAACTCGCTTATTTATTAGTATAAATAACCCTTTTGAAAGTAATTACACTTTTTCTCACTTTTTTAATTACTTTACTTTCTCTCTCCCTATTAATATACATAACATAGTCGATATATACATAACATTCTGTGTATATATTGAGATTTTTGTAATATGTTTAGGGACTTGAGATTTTTTGTAATATTGGAAACATAAGTTGTGTATCTGTGTAATTTTTAATATTTATTAACTTGATGCATTTTGACTATTAAAATTTCACATATAGCCACTTTTCAGCCAAGTTGAGCTATGATATGTTGTTCAGTTCGTTTTGACTCAATCCAAGTAATTTTAAGATGGGTCATTAATCCGCTTAACTCGATGCATTTTGACTACTAAAATTTCACATATAGTCACTTTTCAGCCAAGTTGGACTATGATCTGTTGTTCAACTCATTTTGACTCCATCCAAGTAATTTTAAGATGGGTCATTAATAACCCGCTTATTTATTAACTTGATGCATTTTGACTACTAAAATTTCACATATAGCAACTTTTCAGCCAAGTTGGGCTAGACCTATTGTTCAGCTTGTTTTGACTGAATCCAAGTAATTTTAAGATGGGTCATTAACCCGCTTATTTATTAACTTGATGCATTTTTACTACTAAAATTTCACATATAGCCACTTTTCAGCCAAGTTGGGCTATGACCTATTGTTTCAGCTCGTTTTGACTCATTCCAAGTAATTTTAAGGTAGGTCATTAACTCGCTTATTCATTAACTCGATGCATTTTGACTGGTAAAATTTCACATATAGCCACTTTTCAACCAAATTGGGTTATGACCTGTGTTGTTCAGCTTGTTTAGACTCATTCCAAGTAATTTTAAGGTCGGTCATTAACTCGCTTATTCATTAACTCGATGCATTTTGACTGGTAAAATTTCACATATAGCCACTTTTCAGCCAAGTTGAGCTATGACCTGTTGTTCAGCTCGTTTTGACTCAATCCAAGTAATTTTAAGATGGATCATTAACCCGTTTATTTATTAATTCGATGCATTTTGACTACTAAAATTTCACACATTAGCCACTTTTCAGCCAAGTTGAGCTATGACCTATTATTCAGCTTATTTAGACTCAATCCAAGTAGTTTTAAAGTGGGTCATTAACCCGCTTATTTATTAACTCGATGCATTTTGACTACTAAAATTTCACATATAGCCACTTTTCAGCCAAGTTGGGCTATGACCTGTTGTTCAGCTCGTTTTAATTCAATCCAAGGAATTTTAAGGTCGGTCATTAACCTGCTTATTTATTAACTCGATGCATTTTGACTACTAAAATCTCACATATAACCACTTTTTAGCCAAGTTGGGCTATGACTTGTTGTTCAGCTCGTTTTGACTCAATCCAAGTAATTCTAAAATGGGTCATTCACCCGCTTTAACCACTTTTTAGCCAAGTTGGGCTATGACTTGTTGTTCAGCTCATTTTGACTCAATCCCAGTAATTTTAAGGTGGGTCATTAACCTACTTATTTATTAACTCGATGCATTTTGACTACTAAAATTTCACATATAGCCACTTTTCAGCCAAGTTGAGCTATGACCTGTTGTTCTGCTTGCTTTGACTCAATCCAAGTAATTTTAAGGTGGTTCATTAACCTGCTTATTTATTAACTAGATGCATTTTGACTACTAAAATTTCACATATAGCCACTTTTCAGACAATTTGGATTATGACCTGTTGTTCAGCTCGTTTTGACTCAATCCAAGTAATTTTAAGGTTGGTCATTAACCTGCTCATTTCTAAAATCATTTTGATAGATAAAATTCATAAATAGTGATTTTTCAACCTCTATATTGAAAAATATCCACTATCATGAAATTTCAAATTCCACGTGTGAAACTCCATTTTTTTTTTTTCAAACATAGGGCTAAAAAGTGGCTAGTCGACATTATTTCATCCATTTTGACCCGTTCAAATTAACCACAACACCTACCTGCATTCCATAAGAACCTGGTTCTGTTGTTGTCGTTGTTGTTGTATTCTCGTGTTACAAGAATTTCTTGGACAATCAAAAACCTCTCTTATTTCACCACATTTCGGACATATATCTACGTCGATTGAAGGCTGATCAGATTCTTGTTTAAACGCATATAATTCGCATCGCGTGTTGTAGTAATTCTTCTTTCTATTTTTCATTTGCATCTGATTTATTCCCATGAGATGACATAGTGTTTGAAAATCCTCAATTTTCACATTGTATATGCCAGAAATAGCCAAGATTTTTAGCCTGTGGTTAGCCTTTGTAAGCAATTTTACTGCACCAATGACTCCCTCAATGGTTAAGCTAGTGCACCCTTGTAAATATAGCTGAAAAAAAAATAGAGAAGAATTGAAGGATCTTACAGAAATAGCCGATGCGCGATCGGATTTACTGTTTACTTTTTTTTGGTAGGGGGAGTTTTCTTCTTTAATGAGTCTTATACGACATGAATCCAGATTAGTCGAAGTTTTAAAACAGGAAAATTCATGGTTCATATGCTTTGTAAGAAGAATGAATCTACTAGAGTTCATAAATTTATCGAAGTTAGTTTATTGATTAGTCAATAAAGGATTTTTATCTTCGAAATTTATTAGAAAGGCGGTGGAAAGAGAAAACATACAAAAATGATCAACGCGAAGAAAATATGAGGTGCTTGAAAATGATTGAAGTAATTAAATAGGAGGATTATTGTGACTTTTAACTTCGATACGTTCACCTAAGATGAAAATGATTTATTTCATTATTTGACACTGTGAATGAGTAAAATCTAATTATTTAGTTATCGTCTCAAGATTATCCTCGTTAGCAAAGGAAAGTGTGTCTTAAAGCCTTGATGACCATACTAAAACACCCATTAAACTAGGCGAAGTGCTCAACATATTCGCTTCAGGGATTAGGCATGCCTTCGACAATACTAATGCGAAGTGAATTCAAATTAATCGAGGCCCAAAACGAATGCCCAATCCCAATAAAACATGTATATGGTTCTAACTTCAAAAAAAATCAACAAAAAATTAAGTAATTTTTGTGTGCTTCATGTGATTGAATCATTCAAAAATGCCTTAAAGTGACATATTCACAACTTTAACTTGATATGTTCGATTTTATACGACTTTTAATATTAATTTATCATATCTTTAAAATTATGGGTTCAAATCGAATATTTATTTTTAAAAAATACCACAAAGGATAAAGAGGGAAGAAAATTATATAAAGGACTCTACCAACCAACCATATCTTATCCATTAATAATAATAATACAATTTCAGCATAAACAAAAAAAAAAAAAAAACTATACCATATACATACCTTGTTGATATGAGGATTACTTGTAATAACTTGTAAAAGTCCATCATTTGTTATCCTAAAGCAATTTTTCATAGCAATAATTCTCAATCTACCCTTTGCTTTAGCCATTATTTTCACCAAAAAATCATCAGAAAATCGACTATTTAACGGTTTATCGACAACGATATTCAACCATGGGAGTATATCATGGTGTAGTGCATCTCTAAATGACTTGCAAACTTGAGTTATTGATAAAAGTTCAAATAAATGTAGATAAGGTAAGATCAAGAACATAGCTTCATGTGGTGGACCTAATTCATGTGAAGGAGATTGCATCATTGTAGAAGTAATAGAAAGAAAAGCAACGACTGGAGTGGGAGAGTCGGTACATTAAAAATTAAGAGTTACTTTTGATGAAGATAATGAAGGTAGATATCAAGTGAAAGGGGATCAATGGAGGAAGCAAAGTTGTGTGTTGATAAGTTTGTTAGAATGGGAAAAGAAAAAAATGTTATCATATGTTAATTTGGATGGATACATTTTGTATATCATGTATACCAATTGATTAATTATGCCTGAGAAAAAAAATGATAAAAATGGTCTACTATGTTTGTGTTGATTTAAAGAAGTCCCTTAAATATATATTCGAGCGTAGTTTTGGTCCTTGAAGTTTTTCGAAGTCAACACTTTTGGTATCCAAAACGATGTATTCTTTGCGCGAATCATCAAAATCGCGAGTAGTTTTGCTTAAGTTGTGTGTTGATAAATTTGCTAGAATTGGAAAAGAGAAAAAATGTTATCATATGTTAATTTGGATGGATACATTTTGTATATCATGTATACCAAATGATTAATTATGCATGAGAAAAAAAAATGATAAAAATGGTCCACTATGTTTGTGTTGATTTAAAGAAATCACTAAAATATATATTCTAGAGTAGTTTTGGTCCTTGAAGTTTTTCGAGCAATCTTCGAGCCTCCAAAACGATGTTTTCTTTGCGTGAATCATCAAAATGGCTCTCCAAACACCGTCTAACTACTTGTTGAAGATCGTACATTTCCTTAATGTGCAATCGTTGAACATTCTTTTGTCTAGGAAAACGAGTCAAGAGTCCATTATATATCTCTAAATACTCAGGAATGTACTTCGTGCTATTTGAACTAACCACACTCGTATCACTTTAGTTGTGTCTTGTGTACTACCAAGGCTTTCTAAGTACATTCGAGCCAAGGGTCTATCAGAAACAGCCTCTACCTCTAAGTTTGGGGTAAAGTCTGCGTACATTCTACACCCTCTTAAGTCCACCCACCAAAAGTCGCCAAAAACGACCCGTTCGCGCCGTTTCGCCAGTTTGACTTGCAACATGGCCCCAACAGCCTCGTCGAACCAACCAGATCTTCTCAATAGCCCGCCGGGGGAACTCCAAGTGATTTTTGCCCAAATCCGGGCTCGAGCCCTAGCTCACCAACCGAAAGTCGCCAAAGACAGTCCGTTCGCGCCGTTTGACTTGCAAAATGGCCCCAACAGCCTCGCTGAACAAACCAGATCTGCTCAACAGCCCATCGGGGGCACTCCAAACGATTTTCACCCAAATTCGAGCTCGAGCCCCGGGCCCATCAACCGAAAGTCACCAAAGACAGTCCGTTCGCGCCATTTGACTTGCAAAATGGCCACAAAGACCCCCTACTTTGTGGGATTATACCGGATATGTTGGCGTTGTTGCTTCTGAGTGCACGACTCTATGCAACTCTCGAAGAATTTACCGAGTACTCAACAAACAAAATAACAAAGAATGCATTAAAATTGTGCCTTTCAAGTTTCTCTTTTGGTGATTGTACAATCCAAACATACAAACTAAAACCTCTCATAACTTCAAATTTTCAGAAATTACAAAGTAGAGATCAAGAAGTGTTAGAGTCAATGATCTAAAGGTTCAACAACAGTCCTAAATAGAAGAACATAAACCTTATCAATTGAGAAGTACAAAAAACCTCCTATGGAATGTGTGACATATGAACCAAAACTAGTTCCCACAATACAATGCCAAGCTGGTCCATATGTTGAGTCAAATTCCTGAAAAAGTAGAAAAAAAAAAGTGAAATTTGATCATGCTTAACACATAATTGGTGTCAACTATCTTACAATGAGACATGACATTACATTCAACAGTTACAACTTACTGAGGAGATGACCCTAAATAGGAAAGTATGGAGAACACAAATTAGGTTAGAAGGTTAGTGCGTGTGGGTGAGTCGTAGCCAGTAGTTAGGTGTGCTTTGGGGTAGCCTTGCTAGTAGTCGTAGGACTTTACACATAGGATGGAGTCTCTAGTTAGGTGGGTTGGGGGAGGTGGGTGCTTGCAGTTTGTTAGTGTATAGTACTACTTTGTGGGTGCCTTATTTCTGTTATTTCATTTTGTCTCATGTTTTATTACGACCTTATTTACTGTCTCTGTATCTTGAGCCGGGGGTCTTATCGGAAACAACCTCTCTACTTCTTCGGAGGTAGTGATATGGATTGCGTACATTTTATCCTCCTCAGACCCCACTAGGTGGGGAATTCACTAGGTATGTTGTTGTTGTTGTATCTTGCAATGAGGAAAAGATAGAAAATACGTTGATAGAAATGACGCAACATTAACACAACATATTCAGTGTCGTCCCACAAAGTGGGTCTGGAGAGGATAGAGTGTACGTATACCTTGTCCCTAGCTTAGAGGTAGAGAGGTAAACAATTTCATTTCATATATCAAAAGGCCAAACTCGGTCGTATAGAAGAAGTATACCAAAAAGATACGATCCTCTACAAAAGACCCTCAATCTTTTATACATCGCGGGACAAGAGACTAAAACATGAGTTTTCTTCCAAGAACAAGGATTTTCTGACCAATCCGATTCATTTGGGACTACTAGCCTCGGCTCCCATCTTAGTGACTCCAACGGGACAATGTCCATTTTCACTGTGCTTGTTTCAGACCTCATTGGTTCTAATATTTATCTTACAGGCGGGAGTGGGGGGATTTTATCCCACACGTCTTTCTGCACGAGTGGCTATCGCGCTTGGGCAAGTATATTGTCAGTTCCGTAGATCAAGGCTATTGCATAGAAAGGGATGGATAAGACATTAGGGATACAACGAGGCAGTAAGACGACAGCTCCTGCTATATTGTCCAGCATTGTTTTGTGTCTACTTCAGTAATCTCCATCTGTTTTAGCTTACAGTTCTGCTCATACTCCTACTGCCTCTACTCCTTTTATTTGTAAGTCACTTTCCGACTCGAATGAATATCATAGCAGAACAAAATTTGACCCTGACTTGTCCCACTGTTGTAAATCTAGTTTATTATGCATGATTCTAGTGGAGGGAACTGTCAGTTTTGGTCTTTTCTTAGCGTTCACCATCCCGTTTCTAGGTAGTTGTTCACTCGAATGAAAACTGAGTGGCTATCTTGTTCGTCAATGTTCTATTACTGCGTTTTGTAGTGTTTCTGGGCTCCAATCTTATATCATCGCGTACAAAGAGAATCAATTTGTTACATTCGTAATAGAGGCTAAGTATAGGGTGTTGCTTATAGTGTAGCTGAGATTCTTCATATCCGTCCAGAACCAACCCTTAGGACCGACTGCAACCTTTGAAACTCGGGGACATGGACGTTCCACACTTTCCTTCTCCACTTAAGTATCAGATGTAGTTTGCTTGCTGCAGTGACCTAAGTCGCAAGTCCCTTAACCTTTGCCGATTGAGCTAACTGGGGGCAGGTCATTTACACTACTCTTTACGTATTAGTGTTATGTGAGTATCCTACTAGCTACTACTACAATTTTTCCTAATCAAGCTTGTTGAGAGATAGGCATTCATCCGTTGTCGCACTACCATTGTCATCTTGATCATAAGCCAATCTACTATATTGATCCTGTACCTTCCGACTGTGTACAACAACAACAACATACCCAGTATTATCCCGCTCGTGGGGTCTGGGAAAGGTAGTGCATACGTAGACCTTCCCCTAAGATAGAGAGGTTGTTTCCTATAGACCCTTGGCTCAAGGATTCCGACCGAGTAGATAATCTAAAAGCAAGATTTTCACTCAAGGAAGATGTGTCATACATAGTTGATAATCAAAACCTCGAGGCGCTAAAGAAAGATTTGTCATATATACATAGCATTAGATCTAAGTTCATGAACGAGCTTTCCCCCACCACAGAAGATCTAAAGATTATCGCGTTTATTCATCACAACTGAAAAACAAGAGTCCTCGAGCAACTTGAACGAGTTTTTCCCCACGACAGAACTATCAGAATGCATTTGAACATACACATTCAACAGAAATTAGCAAATCTAACCAAAGCTAGACGGTAAAATCCAAGAAAACCACAAACCTCGGAATTGAGGAGCATAAAAAAGAAGAAATAGCTTGGCATTACACATATAACCAAGTAATAGTAGTACGTTTTTGAGCTATGTTGCTCGGACTCTTAAAAAGTGCCACTGTGTGCGTGTTGGGTCCTCTAAAAGTAGTGCAATTTTTTGAGAATCCGACACGGGTGCGGCTGTATTTTTGGAGAGTCCGAGCAACAAAGTTTTTGAGAGCCAGAGCAAGGTATTTACTCATCGTTGCTGGCACACTTAAAGGCATGATTTTGCAGAGAAAACAAGAACTACAACTTAGCAAAATCAAGCAAAACCCAAAACAATCAAGATCGTCTCGTTCACACTTGAACGAGCCTCCCCCACCCACCCGCACACAAAATAACTATCAAAACGCAAACTTTGAACGCACATTCAACAGAAATTAGCAGATCAAACCAAACCACAAACCTCACAATTGAGAAGCAATAGCTTAATATTACACAAAATAACCAAGTAGAGAAGTAGTACTACCTTTTTAAAAGCCAAAGCAAAAAATTTACTATCAAGTTTCCCGCAATCCATAGCGTCAAGATTGTCTCTTGCAAACTTAAATGCATGATTTTGCATAGAAAACAAGATTCATAGAGCAACTTGAACACACACACACACACACCACCAGCACCACCACACACACAAAACTATCGAAATGCAAACTTAGAACACACATCAACAGAAACTGGCAACCTAAGTTGCTCGGACTCTTCAAAATGTCTACGGGGGCGTGTCAGATCCTCCAAAAATAGTGTATTCCAAGAATCCGACACGGGTGCGGCAACATTTTTGGAGAGTTCGAGCAACTTCGCTGGCAACTTAAATGAAACTCACAATGTCAAATGTCCAAGAAAACCATAAAGCTCACAATTAAGAAGCATAAACAAGAAGCAATAGCTTAACAACAACAACAACATACACAGTATAATCCTACAAGAGTGTACACAGACCCACGAGATAGAGAGGCTGTTTCCGGAGAATCATCAATTCGAGTATAGCAAATCAAAGCAGGTCTGAAAAGGGTAAACGACAGTGAAAAGAACTTAGCAACTAAGAAGGAAACCATAACAACAACAACAACAACAATAACAACAAAGTGCTGCAATAATCGAAACCAAACCGACAATGTAAGAAATCCGAGAAAACCACAAACCTCACAATTGAGAGGCATAAACAAGAAGCAACAGCTTTACAACAACAACAACAAGAACATACCCATTGAAATCCTACAAAGTGGATTCTGGAGGAGGTAGAGTATATGCGGTCCTTACTACCACGTGAAGGTATTGAGGCTGTTTCCGGAGGACCCTTAGCTTGAATACAGCAAATCAAAATAGGTACGAAAAAGGAAAATGACAGTGAAGAAAACATAGCAACTAATAAGTAAACCGTAACAACAACAACAACAAAATAGTGCAATAACCGAAACATCATATACTATAAAGCAACATCTTAAAATTACACATATAACCAAATAGTACCTTTTTAACAGCCAAAGCTAGCCGTTTACTGTCAAGTTTCCCACAAGCCATAGCATCAAGATTATCTCTTGCACACTTAAAAGCATGATTTTGCAAAGAAAACAAGATTCATAGACCAACTTGAACACACACACACACACACACACACCACCACCACACACACACACACACACCCCACACAAAACTATCAAGTTCCCCACAAGCCATAGCATCAAGATTCTCTCTTGCACACTAAAAAACATGATTTTGCAAAGAAAACAAGATTCATAGTACAACTTGAGCAACCCACCCCCAACCCACCACCACCACCACACACACACACACCACACAAAACTATCAAAATGCAAACTTTGACACACATTCAACATAAACTAGCAAATCAAACACAAACCTCACAATTGAAAAGCATAAACAAGAAACAATAGCTTAATATCAAACTAAGTACCTTTTTAAGAGCCAGAGCAAGACGTTTACTGTCAAGTTTCCCACAAGCCATAGCATCAAGATTCTCTCTTGCACACTTAAAAGCATGATTTTGCAATGAAAATGACATATCTGAAGCTCTCACACTTACATTCAAATGCTCATTCTGCTGTTTTTCCTCAACTGATTTCTTCTTCAATATCAAACTATTCAAGAACTTGCTCCTTCTCTCTAACTCTTCTTCTGCTTTCTCCATTGCCATTCACTCCTTTACTTCCACTAACTCACTCATCATCATTCTTCTGTTTCAGTATCAGTAGACAAACAGCAAAAAGGGTGCTCTTTTTTCAAGAAAAAAGTTAAAGAAAAAGAAGAGGTTGGACAAGAAAGTGAATGAAAGAAACTGTGTATTATTTTGCCTTTTTTTTTTGGTCAAAGTGTTTTTGTGACTTTTGATCTTAAATGTTGGAGCAACCGCTAAAGTTGTTATAACATGATCTAAAGGTCATGAATTTAAGCTACGAAAATAATTTCCGACAAAAATGTAACGTAATAAAGTGAAGAAAGAAACTGTGTACCGTTTTGCTTTTTCATTTTTTTGGTCAAAGTCTTTTGGTTACTTCTAAAGGAAAATTGAAGTAACCGGTAAAGTTGTAATTATATGATCTAGTAGTCACGGATTCAAATAGTGAAATAACAACCCACACAAGTGCAGTGTAAGGCAGCATGTAATAAACTCTTGTCATTTGGTCCTTTTTCGAATTTCGTGCATAGCGGAAGATTTAGAACATCAACTTGTTCATTTTTTTTTTGTTACTTATGAAGGAAGCTCGAGAGTTTGGGGTGGATTTAGACTTTAGAGAGTAGGTGGAATTCTCGAAACTCAGTAATTTTTATGCGAATTTTATATTTATATTGAAAAATCTAGTAATATATAAGAAGTATGAATTGAAAATTCATAATTGGAGTGTGTTATTGGTCTAGTGGTAGAGAAAAACTTGTTAATGTAGACCTCTTGATTGTTTGTTCTGTAACCCCATCAGCCACTATATTTGATTTTTATTTTGCTCGAGTATCAATAAAGTTGCTATCACATAATCTAAAAATCACGTATTCAACGTGTGAAAACAATTTCTCCGAAAAAATATAGGACAATACTTCATATAATCAAATCTTATGACTTGATGCTTTTCCTAAGCAAAAATTTTAATACACCAAAATGCTATAATTTTGGTACTTTTAATGCACCTATTAAAGTAGATTGTAGTAGACAAGGAACATTAGGTATGACATTGGAGAACAAAATTTTAATGTTTGTCTAATGGAACTTGCCTCCATTTTACTTAAGCTCAATTATTAGTATGTTTGTCAATAGATTTTTAAATTTGTCAGTAAAATTTATTTAAGTTATTTAAATAAGTAGAATAGAATAGCCACTAAAAATCCTAACATGATTGAATTCATCTTGTAGATGCTTAAGGGATCGTTTGGTGTGAAGTATAAGGAATAAATAGTCCTAAGATAAAATAAAAGATTATCTTATGCCATATTTAGCGTGAAATATTAGTTAGTAGTGAATTATTTATCCCATCATTTACTCCATAGTGGTGGGAGTAGGTATCCCATATACTTAATGGGATAAATAATTTCTAGATAACTAATTTCGAAATTAATTATGGGCAAACAACATAAATCTCGATAGTTTGAAGCTTAATTACAGAAATTTCAACATTTTATGTAATTACTAAAAATCTCAATTTTGGATATGTTGAAATACACAAGGAAAAGAAAGCTTACTTACATTAATTTTTTTATATATGTATTTTTTACTATAACTAATATATTTTTTTTGTGTGTGAAAAGACGATTTTATCTATTGTGAATCTTTTATTAAAGGCAAAAAATTTAAATTACTTTTCTAAGGGTTTTCATACACTTAATATATTGTAGATATACAATATATACAAATAGAAGTATTAAAAGCATACAACTCACTTATTTATTTAAGCCCAAATACAATTACGAATTATACAACACAACCCAATAGCCCATTATCCACCCATCCAATAAGGGGTCGTTTGGTAGAGTGTATAAGATAATATTGAATAGGTTGTATTAGTAATGTTGGGATTAGTAGTTTAAGGATTAGTAATATAGGAATTAGTAATACTGAGATTATTTTTTATGCAATATTTGGTTTGATGTATTGAAAACAATATGTATTGTTATATTTTAAAAAGAATATTGTATGTTTACAAAAATACCCTTTGACATATTATAACTTTGTCTATTCTTTGCAAAACTTTTTAAAAATAAAAAATAAAAAAAAAGAAGTAAAAATATAACTAATTATTTACTTTGGAATTCTAAGATTCAATCATTCACTTATATATATATTTTTTGTTATCTTTTCTTTATTTGTTCATCATTTTTTGTTGTTTTCACTTTGTGATGTTCTTACGTTGGAGGAAGATACGTGTAACTTTTGAACGAGACAATAGAATTATTATTGATATAAATTTGTGTTCCGTAGAGTGCATGTTAAAGCTAAGTAGGAAAAAAATATTTTTATTTATGATATCCTATTTACAAAATTAAAGTTTGTATGCAATCATGCAATTTACTTTCGGATTGTGACCAATAATTATTTTTTAAGTTAATGGAGTAGTTTTTTTTATGACTAAAAATATTTGGAGGGATATTATTATCTTGATAAATTGAAAAGAAATAACTCACATATTTCTTTTGTCTTGACACATATTTATCTATGGATTATAATCATGGATTACTAATCCCACCAAGTTGGGCGTATTAGTTATACAACCTATAATACCTTGTAGGGTGTATAACTAATCCATGTATTAATTATACATAGCTTCAAAATTGCTACCAAACAATGTACTAAGTAATCCCATCATTTAATCCATGGATTATGAAAATAATCCATCCTACCAAACGGGTCCTAAGTGTCCTAAAACTATCTATTATTATATGTATTTGCGTTTAATACGCCAGTACTGAAGCGATTGTTGCTTTATCTATCAAAGAGCGTGGGCAACATATTATACTCTCAATCCAACATCTTTTGGATCACTTTCCGATTAAACTTCCTTGGCAACATTTTTGGATCACTTTCCAATTAAAATTCCTTGGATAAGAGTGATGGACTGCTAGATATAAATGATTTCTATGTCAGAGCACCTATGGATTGTTTCGATTTTATACTGAGACATGGGTAGCTCTACTAAGTCGAAGGCTGCTGAAATTCTTTTTGATCACGAAGTAAGAGGCCTTAAATATATACACATACATATAAAATAATATTTTGTTTTTTTATATTCTTATTGTTTTTGGCATAGTATTTTAAAAGACACGTAATGCTTAGCTTCACATATTAATATGATTATTAATAAAAGCAAAAATTTATTCTAGTTAATAAGATGTTGTCCATTTATCTTCAATACATTAACATGGATGTTATTGTTAAAACTTTATTATTAATATAAAGTTTGAGTTGTTTGATTCAAAGTTTCAAAATATTTCTAGTAAAATTAGATAGTATTTCTTTCTTTACTCTTTTTTTTTAAATCATTTTTTTAAACATATTTCACAATCTTCATTATTATTTCAAGTGAAGTTGAAATCATAAAATTTACTATTAAAACTTTTGAAGCGTCAAATTTCGGAGGTCTGAAGCAAACATTTTACTAGCCTTACCCTTAAGTTACCCCTGAATGATTGAAAGCATAAATTGCTTTTCAACTTTTTATAGTTTCATAGGCGACATAATCCTATTCAAAGTTGTTATATATTTTGGATCAAAATCTTGTTGTTTTCGATTTATTCAAGATCTTGTTTATCCCAACCGATAACATCAATATGAACATCGCTATATTGTTGAGGCATTTGGGTTCTTGGCAGTCTGAAATTGTATATGAACAATACAAAAGTGATGGTATTATTGTATCAGAAAGTATAACATATTTGAGGTTGATCTCGACGATTGCTACAAAATTAGACATTAGTGAACGTTGAAAAAAAAATAGAAGTAAAGTATATCATTAACGATAATTCTTCACAATCGATGCACCTGTGATTTTTTTCCAAATGACATTTGAAAAGATAATTTGTTTTTGATTGTTCAATTTTATATTTGTTTATGATTATTAGTTCATTTTTTTAGATGATTTAATTGTTCCAGATGTATATTTTCTGCTAACAGTAATATTCTATTGGTGTGTATCTGTTTCACATGTATTACAGAATGTATGATTGTATGGAATGATAAGACGTTGCATGGAAGTGATATACAAGATCAGCATTATGTCGATGTATAGCCCACCAACTAATGTATAATGTTATCACATATAATGGTTAATAAATGTTAAATTATGTTAAAGTATGGAATCTGATAATATAATGGCTAAGTAAGAACTTGCATTAATATTACAAACTAATGTGTAAGAGTTCATTATTATACATGTGGAATTTTAATTGTAAAAACGTCGATGTATAACCAATCAGCTAATGTATAATGTTATCATATACAATGGTTAATAAATGTTAAATTAGACTAAAGTATGAAATCTGATAATATAATGGTTAAGTAAGAATTTGCATTAATGTTGCAAAGTAATGTGTAAGGTTCATTATACATTAGAAATCTAATTGTATAATGTTTAATGAGTAATTAATGTATAATAATTTATTATACATTGGATGTAAAAATTAATGTATAATAATTTATTATACATTGAATACAAATATGAATTTTTTACTCTATCATTGTAATATTTTATGCTATAGTAATGTAGAGATAGTGAAGCGTTTGTATGGATCAACCAATTCAATGTTGCAATATATTCATACAATATAGTTTCATTGACAAGATTATCAAATTTAGAACATTATTAAAAAGATATGTCTTACAGTTGTATTAATTATATATTATACATACAGTCATTTGTATGTGTGTTTTATGCTAATGTATAAAGGTTAATTCGGTCTTACATAATAGCAAAATTAATAATCAGTATATTGAAGAAGAAGAAGAAGATAGATAAGGATCCTTAGGATATCCCTAAAATAAAAAAAACAAATCCAAACCAATATTAGAAATCTAACAAGTACTAGAAGTCTTTAACATCAATTACAAAAACAAGTTAGTAAAACATGATCATGTAGAAGGTAAAAAATTATGCTACTCTAAACTAACTATTATTATTTCGTGTACTGGTTAGTTTACTAGCCTTTTCTCTTTGGAGTATTTTAAAAGTATTGATGTAGTGTTTTTATCTCAAATTAGTCTTTTTTTTTAAAAAAAAAATAGTCAAAAAGTTATTTTGATCGTTGGGCCTATGACATTATAAGGTCTCAAAGGTCCAAAACAACATTTTACTGTTGGGAAGTGGAAAAAATTAAAATTTTGCTATCGGGCCCGATCCGATCCCATGCACCGGTGGGACTAGGTCGGTCTATCGGACTCTATCAACTAAATGACTCATCTCCCTAATCGATGTAGTGTTTGTATCTCAAAAAGAAAAAAAAGGGAACAAATCAACCCACAACAGTTAGAACAATAAAAAAGGCAGAGCAAGAATGTGGAAAAAAATATGCTAGAAAATTTTTGAAAACTT
>NC_061118.1:39362306-39399903 GCF_002878395.1 Capsicum annuum | reverse complement strand
AATGTGGAAAAAAATATGCTAGAAAATTTTTGAAAACTTGTGGACCAATTTTATTTTATTATCAATTAAAACTTTTGACAACTTTCACTTGATACTATAAATATAATAGTTGAGAATGAGATTAGAAGTTGCGGGAAAAAAATATTTGAAATTAATTATTATTTCAAAATAAGTTAATTTTAAAAGTATGTTACAAATTTAGTTCCATAATTAAAATTTAAATTTATATACAAACACAAATATATACAAATACAAGTATTGAAGGCAGATAAGCGACTTATTTAGCTATGCTCAAATACAATTACAAATAAAACACAATCCAATAGTCCATTATCCACCAGCCCAAATAAATGTTCTAAAACTCTCTATTATTGTAGGTATTTGTACTTACCATGTCTGTATAGAGGCGGTTGTGGTTTTATATACAAAGAGAGGCATCCCATTATACTGTCACTCTCATATCTCTTGGATGAGATTCCGAAGGCATTTCCTGATCTAAAATTGAAGGACAATTTTGTTTGTGGTTTCTACGGTTTATCACCTGTGCATTGTTTTGAATACATTTAAGGAATTTGGGATATATCAACTGGAATACCACCCAATCATCCAAAAATATTTATTACAAATTATGAAGAGATGGATAGTACAGATTATGAAGAGGTGGATGAGAAGGACGAGATTAATAAAAAACTTCTTCACTATCTCGGCAGCAACCTTGCCTATGACAGTTTTTTTGGAGTTCAGAGGTCAGGTACCCGTTATATGTTATATATAATAGATAATAGTTTTTTACTAATTTATCATATATTTTTTTCTTATAAATGTACAGTTGATTTATAGGTGACCGATTGATGGTGATGTTACTGATTCAAAACACAACAGGTTGATAATTGGATTTGGCATGTATGTTGATGGCAACGGTACTGTTGATGATTATTTTGAAATAAAAAATACGCATGGATCTGATTGGGGAGATAATGGATATGGTAAGAAGAGGCTTGATGTATGAGTTATTCCATCACTTAGCACCTGTGTCTGAACGCCACCGCTGAAGTATAAGGACCTGGATAGAAGAAACTATTCCAAATGATAGCTTCCAGCAGATTCAGATTCTATTTTAGAAGGACGTAATGGTTCTACCACATAGTTAACCTTCTAACTTGCCTTTTTTAAGAGCTCTATTCTTGGTCAATTTAAGAGCACATGCAAAAGTTTGATTTGCCAATGTCCTTTGAGGAACACTCTGAATGTGATGTTAATGACAGTTCACTACAATTATTCTATTTAGATTGCTCTACTGCTCTTCTTCGTTCCCAAAAAGCCCATGAAGTTGGTTCTGGATTTCTTTCGATGAGGTGATGCATAATCCAGCATAAATGAGTAAAGCATGTGATTTCATTTCTCTATTGTAGATGTGCAAGACCAAGAAAATACTGGTTAGTTTCCTAGTTTTTCTCTTTGGATTATTTTAAAAGTATTGATGTAGTGTTTGTATCTAAAAAAAAAAGAAAAACGGAAGAAATCAACCGACAACAGTTAGAACAATAAAAAAACAGTAGAGCAAGAATGTGGAAAAAAATATGCTAGAAAATTTTTGAAAACTTGTGGACCATTAAATGATTTTATTATCAATTGAAACTTTTGACAACTATGAGATAAATAAAATAATTGGGAGAGATTGAGAATGAGATTACAAGTTGCGGGAATTTTTTTTTTTTGAAATGACATGTAGTTTTGATCGTTGGGCCTATGACATTATAGCCATTAGAGCCTCAAAGGTCCAAAACAACTTTTTACTGCTGGGAACTGAAAAAAATTAAAATTTTTTTTATTTGGCCCGATCCGATCCCATGCATCGGTGGGACTAGGTCAGTTTATCGAACTCCCTCAATTAGATGACTCAGCTCCCTAATCAACTCATAAATCCCTTCTTGTACAGTCATTTTTTGAATGTGATATTTTTTTCCTTGTACAATCATTTTCTGGATGTGATATTTCCTTTCATTGGATAAGTATTTTCTGAATATGATATTTTCTTTTCTTGTATAATCATTTTTTAAAGTGATTTTTTCTTTTGAAGATGGCAGTGCTTATAATTGATGAAAACAGTGTGGTGTTTGAAGCGATACTAAAACATTCCAAGCTTACTTATGTAGATGTGCAACACCAAGAAAAATTTGGTTAGTTTCCTAGCCTTTTCTCATTTGAGTATTTTAAAAGTATTGATGTAGTTATTTGTATCTCAAAAAGAGATACAAACTCTCCATTATTGTAGGTACTTGTATACTTACCATGCCTATATAGAGGCAGTTGTTGCTTTATATACCAAAGAGAGGCGTCCCATTATACTGTCACTCCATATCTCTTGGATGAGGCATTTCCTGATCTAAAAGTGGAGGACAATCTTGTTGGTGGTTTCTATGGCTCATTACCTGTGCATTGTGTTGGAAAAATTACTACAATATTGATATGAAACTGGAATTAATAATAGTAAGAGAATAGTCATAAAAATTGTATCATGGCAAATCACTGCCTTAAAAGCAATTTCGGCCCAATTCCGGTGCAAATCCTTCTAGCCGGTCGCTCCCCGAGCTTCCACAGTTACTTCCAAACACGTGCACTCGTGGCTGGAAGTTTGGAGGTTGCCCAAACCAATTGCCCAAACTAATTCAAGAGGAAGAGGAAAAAAGGAAGATGATTTCTTTCTTTTTGTGGTGTATTTTTATCTTCTCCAAAGACACCTTTTATATAGTATTTGAAAGTGGAGTTGCAAGAGTGATATTTAATGGTATTAAAGAACCATTAATTTACATGTTACATAATTCTATTAGAACGGATGTTTAGAATAGATGTATTCATCTCCTTTGTAATGTAGAAGTTATTCATCTTTGCATAACACTAAATGAATGAATGTAGAATTAATTCCATAGTCCCCCACTAATGCAAAGATAAAGAATAAGAATAAATTCTAAGCAAAAGGAAGGAACACGTACTTAAGTGTCAATATCTTTCTATTTGAATTGACGCGTAGTGATATGAGACAACAACAAATATTCAAAAAGTGAAGTACTCTTGAACTAGATGGACATAAGTTGAGACCCCCACAACACATACCATATCCTCGATTTTAAGCAACCTCCGTGATACTACAAAGTGCTTTTTATGATCATGCACACAAACCTCGGGTCTCATGAGTGCTCTAGAAAGATAACACAAGTCTTTCATAAAAAGATGACCAACCTTTTACACTCACATAGGTGATCCATCAAGTCTATCTCATAGACCACCTTAAGGCTATGGATCATTAAGAGCAAAAATAAGCTTAACCTCATAATACACTACCTCATGTCATAGGGATAGGATATGTAGTGTTTATTAAAGGCCTATATGGCTTCGTTTGACCACAAATGGGTATCCATCATATTACCTCAATCCATGGGCTTTAGCCCCACCCCTCGACAATTCAAGGACCATTTTTCTTGTCAAACCTTTGGTCATAGGATCCGTCAAATTTCTTTTGGATCGGACACATTCCAAGAAAATAACATCATATTTCAATAGTTGTTTAACTGCACTATATCTGATGCGAACATGTCTCTTTTTACCATTGTATATACTAATTTTTAGCAATTCCAATTGCCGCTTGTGAGTTACAATGTAAAGAGACTGGTGACATTTGTCTTTCTCATAAAAGCACATTTGTCAAAAGATTTTGTAGCCACTTAGCTTCTTGCTCCGTCAACTCGAGAGCAATGAATTCAGATTACATGGTAGAACGTGCTATACAAGTCTGCTTTGAAGACTTCCACGAAATAACACCTTCACCCAAAGTAAACACATAGCCACTGGTCGAGCTAACTTCATCATTGTCAATCACCCAGTTTGCATCACAAAAACCTTCTAAAACAACAAGAAATTTATTAAAATGCAAACACCAATCCATAGTACCTCTCAAGTACCTTAACAAACTATGAAGAGCATGCCAATGTTCACTACTGAACTATAAGTATATCTACTCAATCTACTAACAACATAATGTCACGGGCCTAATTTTAGCCGCGTGTGGACAGCTTAACACTCACGATATCGAGGCTAAACTTCAGTCCTAAACCGCCCTAAATTCGTCCCCAAGAACCTTTGAACACTCACACGAACTCACAAGGAAATAGCAAGAAAGACACTCAGTTTTGGGAGGCCCGAAGAGCCAATTTTCAGATTATATTTCTTGAATATTTGAAGTGTATGATCTGCCCAAGAGGGCTTACAAGCTTTATATAATGCCCCTTAGTCAAGGGATACAATAAATGCTAGTCAACATTACCCCATTTGGGCATGCAAGCCAAGAACTAGTAGAAAGGCCTTTGTCTAGTATGCTGTTTTTGTAGAGCAGCCACTGCCCAGCTGGTCAAGGCTTCAAAGCCCCATAAATGTTGACCCGAGCTTGTATTTTGACCTCCCAAAGATGCCCCCACGTTGGCCTTGTCACGAGACGCTGTGGAAGCCCCGTCGGGTTTCGAAATGTGCCCGAAACGCTCGGAATTATGCCCAAAACGGGATGAATTTAATGGGTAGTGACGCGGGGCGTCACACTCTCCCCCACCTGATTTGGCGACGACCGTGGCGTCACATAGCTGCAAATATTTGTGGACCTTCTCCTTGAATGGCCACAAGTCTTCGTATTTCTCCCACGATGCCTCCTCGGGCGATTGCCCCTTCCAATGGACTAAGAATTGGGCACTTGATATGCCCCAACCTTTCCCTCGGACCAATTGATGATCAATTATGTCCTCGATTTGCTTATCCATGGTAGCTGATGTCATGAAGATTTGGGCCTGACTAGACTTACCCCGCTCCACGTCTTCCTTGTCTTCGAAATACGGCTTTAGTTTGCTTGCATGGAAGACGGGATAAATCTTTAAATGGGATGGCATGTCCAGCTTGTATGAAATTTTACCAACCTTGGCAATAATCTCGAACGGACCCTCGTACCTTCGGATCAAACTTTGATTGACGCTCCTCAATGACTTGAATTGCCTCGGATTGAGCTTGACCATCACTTTGTCTCCAATTCGGTAGTGGACTGGACGGCGGCTGCGGTCAGCAAATTTCTTCATTTTGTGGGCTGCTTTATCAAGATACGACCTTGCCATATCGACTTGTTCCGCCCAAGCCTTTGCCATATGATAAGCACCCGGATTCCTCATTCCGGCGTTGACCGGTAAAGATTGTGGAGTGTTTGGTTGCTGCCCGTTGCAAGCTCGAATGGACTACAACCCGTGGCCTCACTCCAGCAAATTGTATGAGAATTGGGCCGTGTCGAGCAACCGTGACCAGTCCCTTTGGTTGGCACTAACAAAGTGCCTCAAATAGTACTCGAGTAATCCATTTACTCGTTCCGTTTGCCTATCGGTTTGGGGATGGAAGCTGGTCGAAAAGTGAAGCTCCGACCCCAACAAACTGAATAGCTCCTTCCAAAATGCTCCCGTGAATCGCGGGTATCGATCACTAATGATATGCCTAGGCACGCCCCAAAGCTTAACTACGTCTTTGAGAAACAATCGGGCTGCCTTCTTGGCTTTGCAATTCGACGTGGCAGCTGAGAATGTTGCATATTTGGAGAAGCGATCAACGACAACCATGATTGTTCCGCAACCCTCCGTGTTAGGCAAACATGTGATAAAGTCCATGGTGACACTGTCCCATGGTTTCTCTGCGGTGGGCAGCGGCTCAAGTAATCCACAGGGCGCCTTGTGTTCCACTTTGTCTTGTTGGCAAACAAGGCAAGTGCGAATGTATACCTCTATGTCGTCCCTCATGCGAGGCCAATAATAAGCTGCTTCTACCAAAGCCATGGTTCGCTTCTGTCCCGGATGACCAGCCCACGTCGTGTCATGGCCCTCCTTGATCAACAAGCGCCTAAGATTTTTCCATCTAGGCACATATACTCGCCTTCCGGTGGTGTATAATAGTCCGTCCTCTTCCCAAAACTTTTGGGTCTTGCCTTTGCGTGCCAAATCAAGAAGTTATTTGGCAACGGGATCATGTTCCATCCCTTCCTTGATGGTATCCAGCACACCACAGCTGGTCGTGCTCAACAGTGCCGCCAAAATAACCTTGCGGCTTAATGCATCGGCCACCACGTTTGCCTTTCCCGGTTTATACTCCAATGAGTAATCAAACTCCGCCAAGAAGTCTTGCCATCGAGCCTGCTTCGACGATAGTTTCTTTTGTGATTGGAAGTAGCTGGTCGCTACGTTATCCGTCTTGACAATGAAATGAGCCCCCAACAAATAGTGATGCCATGTCCTTAGACAATGGACGATGGCTGTCATCTCCTTTTCGTGGACTGTGTAGCGCCGCTCCGCTTCATTCAATTTTCTGCTTTCAAACGCTATCGGATGGCCCTCTTGCATTAGGACACCACCAATAGCAAAGTCGGATGCATCCGTTTGCACCTCAAACAGTTTCGTGAAATCCGGTAAAGCCAAAACCGGTTCCTTGATGATGGCTGCCTTGAGGTTGTCGAATGCCCCTTGACACGAACTATTCCACTCCCAAGCACGATTTTTCTTCAATAAATCTGTGAGAGGAGCAGCAATATCCGAGTATCCAAGGATAAATCTCCGGTAATAATTGGCTAGGCCAAGGAAGGACCGTAATTCGGGCACCTTCGTTGGAACCTCCCAATCCCGGATTGCCTCAACTTTGTCGCTATCCATTTGAATCTGCCCTTGGCTGATCGTATGGCCCAAGAATTGTACCTTTGGCTGTGCAAACGTGTAATTCTCCCTCTTGACGCATAGCTCATTTTCCCGTAGCACATTAAACACAATTTGAAGGTGCCTAACGTGCTCTTCCATTGAGCTACTATAAACGACAATGTCATCCAAGTATATGACCACGAATTGATCCAAGTATGGCTGGAAGATCTTGTTCATTAGTGTGCAAAACGTGGCTGGTGCGTTGGTCAGTCCAAACGGCATGACCAGCCACTCGTAGGACCCATAACGAGTCACACAAGTCGTCTTGGCTTCATCTCCTACGGCTATGCGAACTTGATAATAGCCCTTCCTCAAATCCATCTTTGTGAACACTTTGGCTTGCCCCAATCGATCAAACAAATCAGCTATCAAAGGAATGGGGTATTTGTTTTTCACCGTGACTTTGTTGAGGGCACGGTAATCAATACACAACCGCAACGTCCCTTCCTTCTTCTTTTGAAACAAGACCGAAGCACCAAAGGGTGCCTTTGAGGGTCGGATATGGCCAGATTCCAGCAGCTCCTTTAGTTGTTTTCTAAGTTCCTCGAGCTCCGGGGGCGACATCTGATACGGGGCCATAGCTGGTGGCTTTGCCCCGGGTACCAGCTCGATCTCGTGAACAACTTTCCTTCGCGGAGGTAACCGTTTGGGCAGCTCCTCCGGCATTACGTCTCTGTTCTTTTCAAGAACACATTGGACACATGATGGCACAAATTCAGCTTCTTGGCAGCCACCGATCTCCATCAATGTCGCAAGAAAGGTTGGTTCCCCTTTCTTGAAACCTTTAACAAGCTGCATGGTCGACAAACGGGTGCCGCTTTGAGCGACCCGAATAAGTGGAATGGTGCAAGAACCACCTTCATCGCAAATGGCAAGTTGGTTGAGACGTGGCGAAATAAACGCGTTAATCTCATACCAAAAATCCAACCCCAATACAATATCAAAGACATCCATCGGAACAACCGAAAAATCCGTCTCTCCCTTCCAACCTCCCAAGGTGAGACTCACCCGAGGAGCGAGGCCATTGACATTGGTAGAAAGACAATTGACGGTCTTTAACATGGAATCGCTGGTCACGAATGCAAGGCCAAGTTCTTTAGCCTTTTCTTCCGTAACAAAGTTATGCGTTGCTCCGGTGTCCACCATAATGCGGACTGCTCGGCCATTCACTTCTCCATCAACAAATAATGACTCTCGAGCTCTTACGCTATGCTTCTTAGCAGCAAGATCAGCGAGCGTCATGTGATTGAACAAGGCCATGTGGTTGAACAAACCAACGGCATGTCCCTTTTCTTTCTCCGAAGTGGCAGCTTGTGCTTCTTGCTCCCCGGAACTTCCGGCTTGCGCACTAGCTTGATCCCTCCATGTTGCTGCAACCATCGCTCCCAACTTACTCAACGAAGGACAAGATCTCGCAAAGTGAGATGTATCCCCGCAAAGGTAGCAGCCGCTATCGCGGTTAGCTACACCTTTCTTCTTCTCCTCGTAGTTCTTGTGGAATGACGATGGCTGGTTGCGTTCGCCTTTGAACTCACGGTTTTTGTTGGGAATAAACTTGTCTTTGCCTTTGTCCCCACGATCTCCCTTGGCAGCAATGGGCTTGTTCCGACTATCCTTCGACTTGGCATAATCGGCATGAAAATCGGTCAAGGATTCCGCCACTTTGATGGCCTCATCCACGGTCTTGACGCTGCGCCTCCTCAATTCTTGTTTGGCCCAATTTTGGAGGCCATCAAGAAAGAAGAAGAGCAAATCTTCACTGCTGAAACTCGTCACAAGAAGTGAGAGCTTCGTGAACTCCCTCACGTAGTTATGAATGGAAGAAGTTTGTTTAAGTTCCCTCAACTTCCGTCGAGCCTCATCTACAACGTTTTGAGGGTAAAATTGTTCCTTCAACTCATCCGTAAACTGATCCCAATCAGTTATGGTGCAAAGACCCCTCTCCATATCTACCTTTTTCCTACGCTACCACAACATTGCGACGTCACTGAGGTACATGGTTGCAATTCGGATCCTTGCTGCCCCGTCAACAATCTTGACGTGCTCAAAATATGACTCCAATTGCCATATGAAATTCTCTACGTCTTGAGCGTTCCTTTCACCCTTAAACACGTTGGGTTTAGGAGCCTCAATACGAACATCATGGTATGCCACGGAACCATGATTTCCCCCAACACGGGCTGCTTCCAGTTGTTGCTTTAAATCAGCAACTTCCTCCTGCAAAGCGGACTGCCCAAGCATCACCTCGGACAGTTTTGCCCCGAACTCCTCGTGTAGCGCCGATAAGGCTTCCGTGAGCTTGAGTTCCAAGCTGGTCAGCCCCTCTTTGTGCTCTTTATTTTGCTCGGACAAGTCGGCTTTGACTTCATCCAGCCCTTCAAGAGCAGCAGCCTCAAGGGTACCAATGTTGGACTTAAGGGTCTTGAAGCGATGGCCCAAAACCGCTAAGCCAGCCTCCGTGCTAACGATTCTCTCGTCGAGAGAGCCGGATGCTGAACCTTCGCCATCTTCCACGTTAGTGACAGCCTCACTAACTGGAAGTTGGGCCTCATCCTTGTTCCTACTCTTGTCACGTTTTCGGGTCTTGGTTTTGCCCAAGTTGTCTCCGCCGTGAACCTCCTCGTCGCCGTCGTATGCCATGTTCAAAATCTGCTCTGATACCACTTTGTCACGGGCCTAATTTTAGCCACGTGCGGACAGCTTAACACTCACAATATCGAGGCTAAACTTCAGTCCTAAACCGCCCTAAATTCGTCCCCAAGAGCCTTTAAACACTCACACGAACTCACAAGGAAATAGCAAGAAAGACACTCGGTTTTGGGAGGCCCGAAGAGCCAATTTTCAGATTATATTTCTTGAATATTTGAAGTGTATGATCTGCCCAAGAGGGCTTACAAGCTTTATATAATGCCCCTTAGTCAAGGGATACAATAAATGCTAGTCAACATTACCCCATTTGGGCATGCAAGCCAAGAACTAGTAGAAAGGCCTTTGTCTAGTATGTTGTTTTTGTAGAGCAGCCACTGCCCAACTGGTCAAGGCTTCAAAGCCCCATAAATGTTGACCCGAGCTTGTATTTTGACCTCCCAAAGATGCCCCCACGTTGGCCTTGTCACGAGATGCTGTGGAAGCCCCGTCGGGTTCCAAAATGTGCCCGAAACGCTCGGAATTATGCCCAAAACGGGATGAATTTAATGGGTAGTGACGCGGGGTGTCACAATAAGCTATATTAGTCCGAGTATAGTTCATAAGAAACATTACACTCCCAATTATTTAGCATACTCAGTTTGAGAAATACTAGAATCTTTATTCTTTCTCAAGTGTATGCTAGAATCATAAGGAGTTCTCACTGAAAATACATCAAAACGATCAAACTATTTCAACATCTTTTCAATATAATGAGACTGACACAAAGAAAAATCATTAACAGTTCTTTTGATTTTTATCCCTAAAATCACATCAGCTTCTCCAAGGTCTTTCATTTCAAATTTAGAAAATAAAATTTCTTAGTCTCATTTACAACGTTCACATTGCGACTAAAGATTAACATGTCATCCACATATAAACATATAATCACATAATCTGATCCTATCATTTTAGAATAAACACAGGCATCAGATGAATTAATAACAAAGCCATTATCCATGCCTGCTTAAGTCCATATGAAAAATATCTCAATTTGCATACTTTATTTTCTTGTCCTGGGACCACAAAACCCTCTGGTTGAGTCATATAGATCTTTTCCTCTAAATCACCATTTTAAAGTGCAGTTTTGACATCCATTTGGTGTACCACTAAACTATGAATAGTAGCTAGAGCAATAAGAGTCCTAATGGTCGCTATTTTAGTCACAGGAGAATAAGTATCAAAATAATCAACATCTTTGTTTTGGTTAAAATCCCTAATCACAAGTCTAGCCTTATATTTATCAATTATACCATTAGGCCTCAATTTCTTCTTAAATATCCACTTACTATTTATGAGTTTACAACCTTTAGGTAAATCATACAAATCTATGTATGATTAGAGACTATAGAGTTTAATTCACTTTTAATAACCCTTTTTCAAAATATTGCATCTATTGAACTCATTGCTTCATCATATGTTTTAGGGTCTTCTTATATTGAGTAGATAGACACTAATTCATCATTTAAAGTATCAATATCAAAATCTCAGTTAAAAAAGTGGTGATAAAATCAGGACCAAAACTAGTCTCAGTTTCGAAGTTCATTTTCATGGTCATTAGCAATAACATCAAAAGCAAGCATAACATGAGAGTTAACCAACATAGATACAGAAGAATTATTTTGCACATCACTAGAGACATAATTTTTCAAAGGAAAAACATGTTGAAAAAATTCTGCATCTCTAGATTCATAAATAAAATAATTATTTAATGACATAAATCTATATGCAACACTGTTTTGAGCTTAACCAATAAAAACAGTATCAAAGGTCTTAGAACCTATATTTACTCGTTTAAAATCAGGTAGACAAACCTTAGCCAAACACCCCCACACTTTCAGAAATTTCAAGTTAGGGGTAAATCCTTTCCATAACTCATATGAGGTCTTGTCTAACTTTGTATGAGGGAATCTATTAAGAATATAGCATGCAGACAAGACAACTTCCCCCCACATATAGTCAGGTATACCCTAGCTTAAAAGCATAGAGTTCATAATTTCCTTAAGGGCTCTATTCTTTCGTCCAGCTACACCATTTTGTTGGGAAGTATAAGGAGCACTAAACTCATAAATAATATCATTTTTCTCACAAAAATCTTCTACAGTTTTAGTATTATATTCACAGCCCCTGTCAGATCTAAATCTCTTGATTTTTCTGTCTAATTAATTTTCTACTTCTGCTTTGAATTTTAAAAACATGCTTTCAACCTTATCTTTAGACTTAATGAGGTATAAATTAGTGTACCTAGAAAAATCATCAACAAAAGTAATGTAATACTTCTTTCCACCTTTACTAATAGTATTCTTAAAATCTGTTAAGTCTGAATATACTAGTTCAAGCAATGCGGTCTTTCTGCCTAGTAACATATTTAAAAGGTTTCTTAGCGTGCTTTGCTTCTATACACCTAGGACATTTAGAAATATCATCAATATTTACTACAGGAATTAATCTCATTTTTTAAGTCTTTTAATATAAGCAATATTAACATGAACTAATCTACCATGCCATAAATTAATAGACTCAACAATAGAAGCAGAATTAGAAATACTTGTTTTCTTAATCTCTTGATCAATGTTCAGTACAAATAAACCCCTATTAAGGTATCCCTTCCCAACAAAGTCTCTTTCCCGAGAAATAATTATTTATCATTTTCAAAAACAAGTTTAAGGCCTACTTTATTGAGAAGTGCTCCAGAAATTAAGTTTCTACGGAGAAAGGGAACATACAGAACATTGTTCAAGGCTAAAATTTTTCCAGAAGTTAATTTAAGTAAAAATTTCGTTTACCCATAACTTCAGCAGTAGTGAAGTTACCCATGTAGATGCACTCACCATCGGTCGATTCCTCAAAGTCATGAAATAAATTTTTACTAGCGCAAAAATGTCTTGAAGCACCTGTGTCTAACACTCAATCAGTCTTGTTAGCTACTAGATTTGCCTCGACGATTACTGCAGCAATTACTTCATCAACCTCTGTAAGATGAGCTTGTGCATCACCTTGTCCTCCCTGTTTTGGCTTTTGTCCTTTTCTTAGATAACACTGGACAGTCCTATGGCCAAGTTTTCCGCAGACAAAACAAGACCCCTTAGATTTTTAATTTCACTCTCTAGCTTATTGAAATTATTTTTATTTTTCACTTGTTCCTTATTCTGGACATTCTTTTGTTTTCCTTCTTACCTGTCTTTTGCAATAATACCAGAAGATTTCATAAGGTTAGCTTTAGAAGAATTAAGAGAAAGAGCTTCCATCTTATCTTTGAGATGGTTTGCCTCCTCCGTTCTCATTTAAATAATAAGTTCTTGGAGAGTTAAATTCTTTCTCTTATGTTTCAATTGATTTCTGTAATCACTCCAGGATGGTGGAAATTTTTCAAGCAGAACATTAATCTGAAGAATCTCACACATCTTCATGCCCTTATTGAGAACATCAGCAGTTAAATTTTCATATTCGTGGACTTGTTCCATGATTGATTTATCTTCAATCATTTGGAATTTAATCTATTGTCCGACAATATATATTTTCTTTTCTGCATCATCGGCACCATATTTCTTTTTTAAACTGTCCCATATTTCTTTAGTAGATTTATAGGTAACAAATAAATCAAACAAATGATTAGTCATATAGTTCAATAAATGTCCTCTAACTTTTTTGTTATCCTTTTTGAAATTATTTTTAGCAATATCATCAACCACAACAGTGTTAGATCCATCAGTAGGAGGTTCATTAAACAAAACATAATCAACTTCTAATTGCTTGAAGAAAATCAGAAGTTTTTGTGACCAACGTTTAAAATTATTTCCGTCCAATGGCTCAAGTTTTGATAAATCAAGAAAATTTTTGTTCAAAGAAAATTGTTGAAAAAATTGATACAATATTGATATGAAACTAGAATTAATAATAGTAAGAGAATAGTCATAAAAACTGTGTCGTGGCAAGACTGCCTTGAAAGCGATTTCGGTCCGACTCCAGTGCAAATCCTTCTAGCCAGTCGCTCCCCAAGGTTCCACAGCTACTTCTAAACGCGTGCACTCATGGCTGGAAGTTCGGAGGTTGCCCAAACCAATTGCCCAAAATAATTCAAGAGGAAGAGGAAGGGAGGAAGATGGTTTCTTTCTTTTTGTGGTGTATTTTTATCTTCTCCAAAGATACCCTTTATATGGTATTTGAAAGTGGAGTTGCAAGAGTGATATTTAATGGTATTAAAGAATCATTAATTTACATGTTACATAATTCTATTTGAACGGATGTTTAGAATAGATGTATCCATCTCCTTTGTAACGTAGAAGTTATTCATCTTTGCATTATACTAAATGAATGAATGTAGAATTAATTCCATACATTGTTTTGAATACATTAAGGAGTTTGGGATATATCAGCTGGAATACCACCCCAATGATCCAAAAATATTTATTACAGATTATGAAGAGGTGGATGAGAAGGAGAAGATTAATAAAAAACTGCTCGACTATCCAATGGTCGGAAGCATCCTTGCCTATGACAGTTTTTCGGAGTTTAGAGGCCAGATAATCCCATTCAAAGTTGTTAATTTGTTATATATCATAGATAATAGCTTTTTACTAATTTATCATATATTTTTATTTTTCTTATAAATGTACAGGAGATTTATAGGGACCGACTGATGATGAAGTTACTGATTCAAAGATAATTGGATTTGGCATGTATGTTTATGGTGACAGTATTGTTGATGATTATTTTTAAGTAAAAGATATGTATGGACCCGATTGGGGAGATAATGGATATGCCAAAGTAAGAAGAAGCTTGATGTATGAGTTATTCCGTCCCTTAGGACCTGTACTTTAATAAGAGGATTTAAATATATACACATACATATAAAATAATATTATAATAGTAATATTGTAATAGTTTAGAGTTTATCTTTTTTATTCTTGCATATTAGTTGTTTTTGGCGTAATATTTTTAAAAGACATATAACCTTTAGCTTCATATATTAATATGGTTATTAATAAAAAACAAAACTTATTCTAGTTAAAAAGATGTTGGCCATTTATTTTCAATACATTAACTTGAATGTTGTTGTTAAAACTTTATTATTAATATGAAGTTTGAGTTGTTTAATTCAAAGTTCTAAAATATTTCTAGTAAAATTAGATAGTGTTATGAAATATAAAGTAGAGAAGAAGAATAATAGAGAGAGAAGAAAGAGTGATTTTTATTTCTCTTGTCAGATTCTCTTGGGGAGATTGAGGATGATTTACAATGAATAAAACTCTCTATTTATAGGAAAAATTACTCCTAGTTTCTCGAGAAAATTAAAGAATAGGTATATTTTAAGTCTTGAATGAAGGATTGGTGATATTGACCAACAGATAGAGTCAAACATTATTAGAAAACTTGATCAAGTTAATTGTGGACTTGATTAATATTTTCAAAACTTTCTAATCTTTTCAAAAACACAAATCAACCCAACCCATACCCTCTTCAATCCAAATCAACCACTCTCTCCTTTCTCTCGATAGCTTCTCTCAACTCTCTCCCAACCAACAGTTCTGCAAAGTTTCTCCCTTCAACCTCCAACGAAAAATAGTTGGGCTTCAAGTTTCCCTCTTTAATTCAATCAACCTGTCTCTCATCTCTCTCTCGACAGCTTCTCTCAACTCTCTCCCAACCAACTGTTTTGCAAATTTCTCATTTTAATCCTCGGCGACTTCAACATCCGACTACAAATAGTTAGTCTTCGAGTTCCTTTTCAACTTCAATCCATGTGATAGCCTTTCTTTCCGGTCACAACAGCTTCGAATTCTTCATCGGTCCTTTTCTTCTTTCACAGGTAAAAATTTATGGCCTTTTTAGTTTTGAAGAAAACTAGGAACTTGAGCCAACTTATCTTATAGTATTGGTTAACAATTTCAATATTTGTTGAACTAATTTGAAATGCGCTCTGAATAAAATCCTAATTTCTGACATTTCTTCTCTTCTCTTTTCGAAGTGAATTATGATATTTTATTGTTTGTTGCATTTTTTTGAAGTTTGATTTTTATTGTTTGTGTTTATAAAAATAAAAGGACAATTTGGTTTGATTTGTTTTGTTCTTGTTCTTGGTAAAAATGGTGAAATTGTTGTTTTTCGTATAACAAAATTGTGCTACTGTTTCCTCCGACAGATTACCCATTTGGTGTAATATATTAACAATCTGATGCAATAAATTTATTATATTATGCAATATATCAACCATCTGATGCACCAGAGGAACCATCAGATTACTATTCTGATGCAACAGATTTACCATATGTTGCAACAGATTAAGCTTCGGATAAAAAATCTGATGCAACTAATTAATCATCTGTTGCAATGGAAACACGATTAGATTAATGATCTGATGCAACAGATGAACCTCTTGTTGGATAAAATTCTACCAACTCTTCCTACAGGAAAAGTTCAAGACTTGATTTTTCCAACTGATCATTCATCTGCCGCGATAGACGACCCTATGTTGGAAAAAATCTAAACAATATTGACCGTTGATAACTGTTTCAACAGATCACTCATGTGTTGCAACAGATGTCTGACCTGTTGCACAGACATTCATCTTTCTTAATAGATGAGTGATATGTTTTGTATTGTCGCAACAAATTACTTAGCCGTTGCTATGGATTATTTAACTATTCCAACAGATCACTCATATGTTGCAACAGATGATGTCATAACAGTTGTGTGATCTGTTAAATAGACCATTCATCTGTCTTAAAAGATGAGTGGTATGTTTTGTATTATTGCAATATATTACTCATCCACTGCAATAGTTTGGTTATATACTGCAACAGATATACTACCTAGTGCAACAAATCGGTGATATGTTGCAACTGTTATTTTACTATTTTGCTTGTTTGATTTACTGTTATCATTTTTTAACGATGCATTAATCAACAATAATATATTATTTTATGTTTCTGTTAATTTTATATAATATGATTCCCAAAAGAACAGAAACCGAATCAAGTCCAAGTAAAGGAACAAGTGAAACAGTTAGGCTACATCCACCGCTCTATGAACTTGCTTTACAAACGTTATCTCAGTCGGGAGCAGAATATGATGAACACGGTGAGGAGGAATGTTTCAAAAGAGATGATGTAGATGCTAATAGCCCTTCCACCGAAGAAATGGTCAAAGACTTCAGCATTGATCGTTATTCTGTGAGAATGCAGTGCGATGGTGCCGTAGATTTAACGGGTGATTTCGTGGTTAAGTCAGCCATGGGAAAATCTTTCGACGCCTTTAGAAAAATACTTCGAGAACAAAAATCGGATGCTTATTTCAGAGAAGCTGCTTTGGGAAATATCTTGATTTGCCGGAGGACAACAATGCTCGTTTCCAAATGAAAATGGTATATGAACTTCTCAAGCGTAGATTTATGTATGAAAACAAAGATAAGATGGATGGGGTGTGGATAAATTACTGTGGCATGCCTGTTTGTTTTGGTTGGAAGGAGTTTGCCATAGTTACTGAACTAAAATGTTATCCTCCTTCTCAATTTATACCTATTCTAACCCCCAATAAATCACCCCGCACACCCAAAAAAGGCAAAGGAAAGTCGTGTGATCGTGATGACCTGGTGTCCATTGTTGGTCCAAGCTTCAAAAATAAAAATTTGATAGAAGCGTTGAAGGGTAAAGGACTTTCAAAGAAGCACAAGCAGTGATTGTGCTTGGTTTGGTTTGTACATAATATTCTTTGGGCGAGAGACATTAACAACAACATAAACCTCGGTTTAATAAAGTTCTCCGAGGATCTTAAGGCGTTTAACAGCTATCCATGGGGGTATGAAAACTTTAAAATGACTGTCAAATATTTGTTGACTCTGTTAGCGCCAAAGACAGTCAACTTATATGGCTTTCCATGGGCTTTCATGGTAAATGTTTCTTTCTTCTATTATGATATCATTAATTTTTTTTACTCAATAATGGTTTTGATTTATTGACGTTAATTTATAGACTTGAGCATTTGAAGCCATTCCTTATTTGAGACAACAAGTGAACTACCAGGAAGGAGTTTCCTGTCCAAGAATTTTGAGATGGTTGTTGGCCAAAATTGATAAAAATGCAAAATTTCTTGATCTCTTCAATCCCCCAAAGGATGTAGTAAGTATAATTATAATTAATTTTTTTCTTTTAATTAATGTTTTTTTTGAATGATCTAATCATCATTCTAATATATGTAATGATTTATATTAGAATGTGCATCCGTCGTTAGTTCCGACCAATAGAGAGTTGAAGATGCCATTTTTTCTTACTTTACGGTCTGTGCAAACTTTATCGGACCCTAAGGTCATCGACAAAATAAAACTGGAATTATTTGGAGCAACAACCATTATAAGAAAAATAATTTTGAAGGGTGGGCTTGTTGTTGTTGATGGAGCTATTAGTGGTGGTAGTGGTGCTGCTGTTGGTGCTAATAATGCTCCTCTTACAGTATTTAAAATAAACCATTATGAGTATGGTCATACCGGTTATACAGATTTTGCCTCTCCCAGCGAATGTTCTGCATGCAAATATCAAGACTGCAGGGCGAAACATGATGTAGTGATTAATGCATCAACTGCTTCTGTAACGAAATTGACATCTAAGAGGGGTCTCATTCCATCAAAGAGGATTTTATTTCCATCCGCTCCATTAGATATTAGGGCTAAGAGGAGAAGAAGAGTGATTTTCAGGGCATTATCAGGCATCCAATAAAGCAAAATTGCAACACCTCTGTCTGCATGTTGCACTGAGCAACGTACAATGTCCAAAGAAGAGCAGCACAAGCTGAAGAAGGTGAATATATTATATGTCTTCCAACGGACAAAACAAACAGACATATATTTGTTTCAATAGATGACACATCTGCTGAAAATTATCAAACAGATATATACATCTGTTGCAACAGTTGACTAACCTATTGCACCAGATACTTTATCTGGTACAACATATGTCTCGTCTATTTTAGCAAATCAAACATCTCTTCGTATAACTTTTATTTATACTAACAGATGACTTATCTGCTGCAACAGATGATTCATATGTTGCAACGGATGGTTCATCCGTTGGAAATTATCACACACGGTCTTCCTCATGTAGAAATTTATCCCAACAGTTGATTCATTATTGCAACAAAAATATAATATGTTTAGGATAATTTAAAATGGAAGGAAGACCTGTTTGATTTGCTAGAAGAGATGAGTTATCCTTTTTTATTTTGTTGTATCTCCGTGATTAGCATTGACCAATTCTAGCTTTCCAGGTGGATGTAGAAGAAGCTACTGCTGAACAGCATTGATAATATATTACTCTTTTAATGGAAATACAAAGAATAGAAAGCGCAGAAATCGTACACAAGCGACAATGAAGATCTATGACGACCAAAGCCGAATTCCATAACATCGGATGAAGAACAACTTGTCCATACTGAGTAGATCTTTATAGCTTGAGCCTGTCAAAGCAATCCTTGGCAGTATACTTAAATTGTTGTTGATGTATTTGTTGAGATCTCTACCCATAAACATTTTGTTTACATTTCATTTATTTGTTGACTTATTTCAGCTAATTTAAGGCTTCGATTTATTTTATTTTGTCTACAAATTTTATTTATTCCTTAGATTTGAACTTATTAATTGAAAAGGAATACTAAATTCAAATATTGCAACAGATAATGTATCTGTTGCAACAGACGACACATCTATTGAAAAATTCGAATAGATTTAAACATATGTTGCAACAGGTAGGTGATCTGTTGGAATTTATCAAACAGGTCTTTCCACTATTGCAACAGATGGAATTTAGATAAAAACATCAAGATAATGCAACAGATGACACATCTATTGGAGAAAAATAGATTTAGACATATGTTGCAACAGATAGACTTTATCTGTTGCAACAGACGACACATCTATTGGAATAATCAAACAAATTTATACATATATTTCAACAGGTAGGTTATCTGTTGGAATTTATCAAACAGGTCTTCCCACTGTTGCAGCAGATGTACTTTAGATAAAAACATCGAGATAATGCAACAGATGACCAACCTATTGCAACAGATAAACTATATGTCAGAACAGGTAGGATAACTATTACAACGGATGGAGAATCTGTTGCATTATAAAAATTCAAATTTTGTTGGACATAAAAAATTGCCACTACGTGTAAAAAGGTTAAAGTGAATTAAAATAAAAAAGACGCAACCCATCGACGGTGTTCAGTTCAAACACCTAAAATAAAATAGGCATCAAGTAGACATGTTCATTTTAAACACGTAAAATAAAATAGGCATCAAATTTGTTAGTGTCAGTCCTGACACATTTCGCTGACTTGCCGTCACTTGGCCCCCAACGGTCATTTTTTCCCCTATTGTCTTATATATTCATCTTCCTTCTAAAATTTACCCCTAAATTCACAAATCTTCTTCTTCATCATCATCTTTTTTTATCTATCCAAATTCTTCAAATTATTACTTTCATTTTTTTCAACTGACCTTGACAATGTTGAGCGCATCTTCCACTATTTTTTGTGATAAAGATTTTCGATATTATAAGTTCGGTCATGAAGCTTTGTTAAAGACTTCTTGGACTCAAAAAAATTCAGGTCATAGGTTTTTTACTTGTAAGATTTCAAAGGTAATATTTTATTTATTTAATTAATTAATTAATTATTGACTTGTAATTGTTTTGTAATTGTGTTCTCTTTTTTTTTATAGAAATTGGGTGGATGCGATTACTTTGATTGGTATGAAGAACGACACCCTTCATAAGCAAATCGTGTAATCTGGGGTTTGTTGAACAAAGTCAAGGCTTCTGAAGAGAAACAAAATCGAGCAAGAAGATACTACATTGTTGCCGTTATTGCTACTGGTTTGGTGTTGTTGGTCACATGGATATTGAAGCCTAATTGTTGAAATTTTCATGGTGGTGTGTGTATTTGCTACTGGTTTGTTGTTGATGAGCACATGGATATTCAAGCGTAACTGTTGGAAAAAATCAAAAAGATTTAGGCATATGTTGTAAAATTTAGGTCATCTGTGGAAATTATTAAACAGGTCTTCCCACTGTTGCAATAAATTAGACTTAGATTATTTATAGAAATTATCAAACAGGTCTTCCCACTATTGCAACAGATTAGACTTAGATTATTAGATTATTAGATTATTCAAACAGGTCTTCCCACTGTTGCAACAGATTGACAATCTAATCTATTGCATTATAAAAAACTCAACTTTCATCAGAAAAAAATTATTACCACTACATGTACATGTAATAAAGTGAAGGGTGACTTGAAATTAAAAATTTCTATTTCACAGGCTCTTCTATATACACAGGCTTCAAGTGTCCAGTTAGTACCCCACAAGACCAGACCTCTTGCAGGTTTGCCACAGCATTGTCGCACTGAAAAGTCATTGGCTCAGTCATTTCTGTGTCGGTCAGCAAACATCCGTTGTATGCAAGAGCGTGCGAGCCGCTCGCTTTAGCGGCATCATCTTTTGGAAGGATCATTCCCTTTTTTTGACCTTGAAAATCCCATGATTTCTTCATCAACACTTCCTTTGGCAAATGATTCATCAGTTACTCTCCCTCAACAAGATGGGCAATTGCACCATCAGTGGCTCCATGAGGAGAAAAAGATCGAAATCGTCGATGAGAGGTACGTTAGATTCATAAACATTGATCTTTCCCTTCTCGAGTAGTATCTCAACAGCTTGATAATGCATGCCATTCACGATAATGACTGCAAGAATCCTTTTTACCTCGGTCCAGCTCTTGCCGTGTGGATTTGGCCTGTCCCCTCTAACATATCTTAACGTTTCTTCTTCATCCAAGACCAACGTAGGAACTAGGAAATCATGTCCCACGCCAAGGGCTGATGCCTCTTTATTGAGTTGATCATACCTATCGTTAAGATTCTTGCAGATGTTGAGGTCCATTATCCTATCGGCAATGTCATAAGCTTCTTGGTACGTTAATTGAATTTTCCTCATGAGGTAGAGAATTATGTCAACATGCTGTGAGATAAGAAGTCAATTTTTAAATAGGTTAGTAATTGTAAAGATGCAACGGATGGTCCATCTATTGCATAAGTTTCTCTGAATCAATAATCCAATGCAACTTATGCAACAGATGGATAATAAGTTACAACAGAACCACAACCAGTTGCACCAGTATACCCAGCTGTTACAACAGATGTGAAATCTATTGCGTAGCTTCTTCTTCATGGGGTAGATTAGAAGGGCTAGGTTAGGAAAAGTAAACTTGTCTTGTACTCGTACGGCATACGCATATCAGTCATAGTTTAGAAGTCTTGGGGGGGAAAGGGAGGACTGGGGTAATCTGGTGCGCCTGGCTTGGCATTCTTGGCCTGTCACAGATCCCTCTTCTCTTCGGCGCCAAGTTCTATATATATTTCCACCTTCTTGACTGGCCCCTGAACTTCAAAAGCTTTTGGAGAGGGAGGAATTGTAATTTCTTTTGATTTTCGAGCGGAGAGTACGTCTCTAATTGCTCTTTTCTTTCTCCTAACCAACGTTATAGGAGTGTGTGGCTCTCTCACCTTATTGAATGGTATGACACACCTCTTGGATTTGAATTCATTGATAGCTTTAGAGATAGCCTCTAATATTTCAAAGAGTTTATCCCATCTGTCCTTGCACTCATCGTATTCGTAACGAGAACACGAGGGTGAAGAGGGGTGAGAGGGACCTGTGTAAGGGCGAAAAGAGGTGTTTTCAAACATATTTATTCTTTCTTGAGCATCAACATGCTCATCATCAGGAGTGGTAGAAGCATCAGCATGCCTGCCACCAACACTAATAACTCCACCAGAAGAAGCACCCGGATCTGCCTTAGTAAAAGGTTGGTCATGAAGAGCCTCAACATTAGGCTGACCTTGCCTAACTGCTCTTCTTATGGCTGTTGCTCCAGCCAATTCCTTCTTTATTAACTCCATTGTTGGGTCTGCAATAGTATCAACATGACCTAGAGTAATATAAGAAGTCATCACCGACTCCTCCTCAGTAGGCACGATCCATGGATGCAAAACCTATAAAAAAGAGAAAAAAGATAGATGTATTTAAATCATATAATATAATAATTTTCATAGTTGGGCTACATTTAAAAAAAAGACCCATATGTTGCATAGTTTGAAGTATATGGTTAAAATCCGTTTGAGTCTAGTTTAGAGAAACAGAGCAACACATGGATAATCTGATGCAAAATATCAATCATCTGTTGCAACAACTGCATAAGACGGGTAATTTATTATGCAATTGATGATCTTTATGTCACAACAGATAAACGATATGTTGTCAGATTAAACATCTGTTGCATAATTTGCAGTAGATGGTTAATCTTTTAGGAGTTGGGTTCAGAGAACCAAAGCCACAGATGGGTAATCTGATGCAAGATATACCCCATCGCAACAGATGTCCCATCTGGTGCATCAGATATAACATCTTATGCACCAGACATAACATCTGTTCAATATCTTTCTTATCTTTGAGTAGAATTATTTTACTTGAAGAAGATGTACTGCATCATCCGGAGGGTTAAAGAGATCAGCCTCCTTAATATTGGTGTTGCTCTTTGCAGCCAACCACCTAAACATCCTTTGATGAGAAACCTAATCCGGGTAATCCATCAACTACTTTCGGAGGGAAGTAATGACTTTAAATGCCCAAGCCTAAAAAGTGTAAACTGGAAGCAAGCAAAATAAATTCATAATAATTATATCCAATATAAATTAATGGATGAGTAAAATTAGTGATTAATTTTACCATGAAAGCCCAAGAAAAGCCGTATAATGTGGTCGTCCCTGAGGATAGCTTTGTCAGTAAATATTGGACAGTCAAGTAGAAGCTGTCATATCCCCAGGGATAATTGTTGAAGTTATCAAAATCCTCAGCACGCGCCAACAAATCATCTTCTAAGACATTGTTGACGTCTCTTGCCAATATAATAGAATGGGCAAACCAAACTAAGCACAATTGCTCCCTGTACTTGTCTGGTATGGTTTTATCCTTGAGATCTATCAACAAATTCGATGCTTTGTAGCCACGTCGAGCAATGTCAAACAACCCGTCTATTTTTCCCTTGCATTTTCTTGCCTTGGATCTTTTGCGGGGTGGTGGTCCTTCTGGACGATGGCATCTCAGGCCCGTCACTATGGCAAACTCTTGCAAGCCAAAACAAACAGGCATGCCACAGTAGTTGATCCAGATTTCATCCATCTTCTTTTGGCCCCCTCCTTCGGATCTTTATCATCCCCCATGTACTTGATCATGCGCTTGAGAAGACCATATACCATCGTCATAGGGAAATGGATACGGGCAGAGGGGTCCTCAGGCAGCTCAAGAAAGCATCCAAAGCAGCTTTTCTTAAAAAGTCCGCCTATGTTTTCGTTCTTCATAATTTTCATAAAATGTTCAAAATTTTTTCCCATCTGATATTTAAGTACAATTTAACTAGTTAGTTGTTTTCCTTCTAGGTCATTTATCGGCATCGCAACTTCAAACCTGTCAATACTAAAAGTTTTGATAGGATCATGCTGGGATGTCGATATTAACTTGCTCCCCGTCGGTGATCCATTATCATCATGTTTATGATCATCCTCTTTATCTTTCTGACTCTCCAATTCCTCCTCTTTCTCACTTTTATTTTCTTCATCACCATCTACGGACCCTTGTCCACCTCCCTTAATGTTGTTTTTACATCTCTCCTCAGCTTTACTTTTTCCTGACTGAGATTGTTCAGAAAGCTCCTCCAAATCCCTCTGTACTGTAGCCGTTTTTTTAGTGGTCAGACGTTGATCCACTTTCACTTTCTTTTATTTTGGGAGACATGTTTTACCTACAGACAAAGAAAAACAAAAATTACATTACAGTTGATGTATGCATAGATTTTAAAAAATATGTTACAAACACCACGAATACCGACACACCAACAGCCACCACCAAAAACACCACCAACCAATGCCAACAAACAAATAAACACCACGAATACCGACACCACCACAAACACCACCAACCAATGCCACCACCGGTGCCACCACGACGACCACAAACACCACCACCACCACCAACACCATCCAACTATACCACGACAGTCAATGGAATACTACAACGGAAACTAGGGATTTCTCGAGTTCTTCCTACGATTTTACCATCAAAACTCAAAATTGTAAACCCATTATCGAAGATAATACAACTAAAAGTTTTATATTTCATCATTAACTTAAAAGCCTTTATTTTTTAGAAAAAAAAACAAATATAGAGCTCTTCTCGAACTCTGTTGCCTATGAAGACAAAGAAAATGACTGATACAAGCAAGAATGATATCAAAAATAACACCTATGTGGTCGAAAATGAGAAGAAAAACGATCTGTTGTAGAGGGTTGAGCAAATTTGTTGAGTAGTTGTTGTTTGTACTGTATTGTTAAGTGAGAATGATAGAGAAAGAGCCATACCTTGAGATTTGAAATGATGAAACATTTTGTATGAGTTGATTTGTATTTTGGAAAAGAATGATAAGTAGTTTTAAAAATGTTAATTTGGTCCGAAATGATCTTAATTATTTTTAAAATCATAAAATATATGCGTAATTTTTAAAATCATATAAAAAAATTAAAGTTGTAGTTGACCGAGTACTCTAGGAGGTGACCTTGTGAAAACTCACCCTTGGTCCTAGATTAATCAATTTAGGAGTCTAACATATGAACTCAATTGAAATTGTAAAAAGCAAATGTTCAACATGTTGCATCATATTTCTCATCTGTTGTAAATTATCAATCAGATTAGGTAACAACATATTACGAATCTGAAGTAAATTATCAAACAGATTAAGTTATCTATTGCGACAGATTACCCATCTGTTGTAAATTATCAAATGGATTGTCATATGTTGCAATAGATTACCCATATGTTGTAAATTATCAAATAGGCGCTGTCATCTGTTGTGGCTGACCCTATGAGAACTCACCCCTAGTCCGAGATTAATTGATAGTTGACCTTATGAGAACTCACCCCTAGTCCCAGATTATTCAATCAAGGTATTAGTACCCTAGTCCTATATTAATCAATTAAGGTATTAGTCTAACATATGAGGTAGTAAGAATCAGTTCGGCTCAGAGTGGTTGATCGCTGACTCTGGTCGGGAGGAACGCAATACCGTTTCATCTTGCAATTGACAAAAGACTCAATTGAAGTTGTAGTTGACCCTATGAGAACTCACATTCAATTAAAGTATTAGTCTAACATATGAACTTAATTGAATTATATATAAACAAATATTCAACCTGTTGCAACAGATATCTTTTCTGTTGGATCAAATCAAATAGATTATGTAATCTGTTGCAATATATTACAATCTGTTGTAAACTATCATACATATTAAGCCATTTATTGCGACAGATCACAAATCTGTTGTAAAATATCAAACAAATTAAGTTATTTGTTGCAACAGATTACCCATCTGTTGTAAATTATCAAATGGATTGAGTCATATTTTGCAATAAATTACCCATCTGTTGTAAATTATCAAATAGGCACTATCATCTATTATAGTTGACATTAGAAGAAATCACCCCTATTCCTAGATCAATCAATTAAGGTATTAGTCTAACATATGAGGTAGTAAGAATTGGTTCAGCTCAGAGTGATCGATCACTGACTCTGGTCGGGAGGAACACAATACCATCTCATCATGTAATTGACAAAAGACTCAATTGAAGTTGTAATTGACCCAATATTCAATTAGGGTATTAGTACCATCCTAGATTAATCAATTAATGTATTAGTCTAATATATAAGGTAGTAAGAATCGGTTCGACTCAGAGTTATTGATCGACAACTCTAGTCGGGAGGAACACAGTACCGTATCATCATCCAATTGCCAAAAGACTCAATTGAAGTTGTAGTTGACCTTATGAGAACTCACATTCAATTAAGGTTTTAGTCTAACATATGAACTCAATTGAAATTATATATAAACAAATGTTCAACCTGTTACAACATATGTCTTTTCTGTTGGATCAAATCAAATAGATTAGGTAATATGTTGCAACATATTACGCATCTGTTGTAAACTATCAAACAGATTACATCATTTGTTGTGATAGATCATGAATCTATTGTAAACTATCAAACAGATTAAGTCATCTGTTGCACTTAAATATTTTTTGATCCTTTTTTTATAAAGAAATTTAGGTATTTCCTGTCCACGATAAAATAGTTAAAATACTAAGCCAGTAAAAAATATTACTCGGTACAACTTTGATAACTCAAAAATCTCCTGAGTGATTAGTATTATCTATTCTTTTCAATGTCACCATCTCCTCGTGCCCTTCAAAAGTTATTAATGAATATTTAAAAACCCCCATATCCAGAACTCTCTCTCCTTCAGCCATAAAGTAGTCTAGACTAGACTCAACTCATAATTCTTTTTTTTTCTTTATTCTCAATTATGTTTGTTGTTTCCTTTTTTCCTATCTTTTCTCTCTTATTTCAGATGAGGATCCTTTGGGATCTCAACCAATCAATATATTTTCTTGACTGAACTGGATGTTTTGATCAGTTTGCTTTTTTAACATTGCAGGTATGGTTCAAAATTGCTCTTTTCATCTCGTCTTATTCTTTGTATGTCATTTAAATTAGTTATTTACATCTGTTGCTATCAATGATTTACCCATTACCAGTTTGCTATTTATTGAGAAAATTGAAGGAAAGGTGACTTTTAAGTTTTAAATGAACAACTCATTATTTTTATTAAAATATGCAAAAAAAGTCATCTGTTGGGAGAACTTAAAAAGCCTTGTTATTAGTATAGTTTTTGTATGTCTTTTGTTTGGTACTTTAGTGGTGCTGTTGTTGGGGGTGGTGGTTGTGTTGGAACATGTGATATTTGTGTTGTGGATGGTGTTGGAACATATGGTGTTGTTTTGCTTGTTTCTTTGTTGTTGATGCTGTTGTTGGTGGTGTTGCAATAATTTCCTCAACTGTTGCAACTGATGAATCAGCTGTTGGAACAGACGGAGCAACTTTTTGAAGAAATCAAACCAGTAGCAAGGTTGGTTTGATTTATTCCAACAGATAGCCCATCTGTTGCAATGTGTCATCCATCCTTTGCAGAACGATGCCTCATCGGTTGAACAGATGGGTAATTTGTTGCATCATATTGGTCTTCTGTTGATTCACACAATTTTGTGTTACCCTTTTGTAATGTTCTTTTTGTTCTTCTCTTGTTTGACGTCAAATGTATTTCTCTTGTTTGCAGACAAAAGGAAGTGAAATTGGATTCACTTTTGCCCGGCCAGGATTAAAGGCTAGAGTAAAGATGGGTTCGGAGGAATAAGTTGCTTGCAGATGAAACCACTTCATATATGGGAGATATGTATTACTGATCAACCTATCATGAAAACACACATCCAGTACAATGATTTTGTGAATGTTTGTTCTTTACCTATTAGACATTAATTCTTCAAATAAAATATGAAATTTTACAGTTAAGATTGTTAGGTTCAAATTGGTAAGGCTGAGGGATCAAGATGGTGGTGTCGATATCCCGTTACAATTTAATGACGGTTTATGCTCATATTTTTGTGTAAAGTTTGGGGAAGGGTTCAAGTTTTTGACGGCAGTGTAAATATTCAATAGTGATTGGACCAATTTTAATGGCACAATGGACTTCTTGAAAGGCCTCCGAAGCCTCGCAATGCAGCAAACAACAATAGAATCAATAGAAATTCTCCTGATTCAAATTTATATCGATGGGTTGTTGGAGGAGACTATTATACAGCAGAAGGTGTTTGGGAGAAAACCTGTGCGGGAAGAGGGAGGTTGAGAAGGCCATATATCATCTTAGTACTTGTTTAAGAGGATACTGATAATTCTCAAATTACACCTCTCTTACGAGAGAGTAAGCGGTCGTTGTCAAATATATAACCCAACTAGGTTGGGGTCGAATCCCACAGGAAATATGGTGTTAATTAAGTTGTGTGTAGATTAGTTAACTTTTAATCGTTCATTTTCGTAAAATAAATAGGGGGAATTTGATTCAGTTCACAAATTAATGGTTTCAGTTTAACAAGATGAAATATGTGTAGTAGTATTCAAATTCAGAGAAATAGCAAGCTAGGGTTATATCCACATTGTAGTTTTCAATGCTTTCTAACCATGGGCTTTACGAATTCATACATGCATCGTGCTTACAGAGAAATGTATTGTATTTAATAACATAATCCTAGTGTTTCTGAACCATCAAGGACTAATTCACTTTAGTTCTCTCGAATCAAAAGTGTTTACCAAAAACAATCTGAAATCTCCAAGTAGTTAATCCTGCTAAGGCATTAACATATGAAATAGGGATTGGAAATCCTATTTTCTTGTCACTACTCTCTTTTCTGAACAACAACCTTTCTCTAGAACAAGTTGTGTTTTAAGGCACATCCTCTATGTTTGCAACCATGAGAATTCAAAATAAATGAAGAGAGTATGATGTAAACAAATCAATGCATAATGAATTCAAAACCCAAAGTAATAGATTGTATGGTACAAGGCTTCCATAACCCTAACTAATAAACTTAGCTGCTCATGAATAAAATGAAAAGCATCATAAATATATTCATCATACCAAAAACTAGAAGACGATCTTGGTGTACGAATACTGAAAACAAAAGAGAAAAACGTTTCTCTCTCTCTCCTCAAGCTAAGCCACCTTTATCCTCTCTCAGAATAATACAAATAATGAATAATGAATAAAAATTCAGCAATTAAGTCTTTTAATAATCTCTTCTCTCATAATTTCCTTCTAAGTCCCTAAACTAATTATAAATGACAAATTAGTCTTGGACATAGTTTCTAGGGGCCACATTTGGTCCAGATTGCTACTCTCTCTTGTGTCATATGTCATCCGCATTCCATAGTCCCATTATGTTTTCATCTACCTCATTAATACCTGAAATTATGCTAATCACATCGGTTAGCTCAATTACATAGAAGTAGAGTAAAAACATAAGAAACTAGGCACTTTGTTCTCTAAACTTAGCTAAAATATGGATAAATTATGATGCTTAGGCGTATAAATACGCCCAAGATCACCACCCCACACTTAAAGCTTTTTTAGTCCTCGAACAACATATCTATTTATGCATACTACACAAGCCTTAGAACCCACAAAGGAATACAAGATACTCAAATAGGCTCACACAACAATTATGAACAAGAAGTAGATTCATGGATCATTAGTAGAGACAACCTACCCTAAAGAATAGACTCATTAAGTTGGCAATTTCATGCATATCATTTAAGCAAATAAATCATATAAATTACCCAACCTTCATCAACCATGTGCCCTCACAACAAGAAAGTTACCCATAATCACTCATAATCATACAATTTCTAACAAAATGGGTAAAAGAATCAAGTTGCGCTCACTCTCACAAAGAATTCTCAAATTACAACTGATGACCATATGCTTGCCCTTAGTGTAATACTCCACTAATATCAGAATGCGAAGATTAGGATCAAATAGGTCTTTTACGGGTTATAATGCAGGCTAAAGGATGGGTAGGAACTATTTTGGCCAGAAATAGTGACTATCTTCCCTAAGCACTTTAATACACTACATTATGCAATTAAGACCAATCTCTAACAACCAATTTCCACTTCTGCTATCTTCACAGATTTGCTTTTCACCCCAACTCGTTAAGCTCAATTAATAACACTATGGTGGGAGTATGCAACCCTTTCAAATATTTTTTTTGCACCCTTTTCATGTTACGCACCCCTATAATAGTCACCCTCAACTTAAGCGATTTGCTTTAGCTGAGGTGTACAATGTCCAAGAAGGACCAGGGCCAAAATAGGTTCATTGTAATATATTCGAGATAAAATTTGAAACTTTTTCAACAATTTTTGTTACTCCCAACCACATCAATTTCACACGCCAATAACTATACTTTGGGGCATCAATTTCACCTTTTTCCTCTAATTGTCAACCTCCTAACTCAAATTGATTTTACATTAAAGCGCTTAGGAGCTTTTGGATCAAATTACGGTCTATTAAAGAATGGAATAGGCTACATATGAGGCTAACAAAAGAACAAGCTAAAGGCTCAATGGGGCTAGCTAAGATAATGTACAAAGGTAGGTCAAAAGAAGGTATGAACAATGGCTATCAAAGAAATGCCTAAATCATCTCCTAAATTCACAATCTTTATTTTGCTTTGTACACACACCATGCAAGTTCTAGATTCAGTTGTAATAAGGGATATACAACAGTCTTACACACTCATGGCACACGGTCAACTCAATTAGGATCATTATAGATTCTCGACCCAACAATTACATGAATTCAAATAAAACCAACAATCATAACAAGAGTCACAACTAGAACCTAGGTGTTTCAAACATAATGATCCATCACATACTTATGTTATGATGTTATGTGACCCACAAGAACAGTTACATGTAATTAAATGACTAATTTTCTCTTAAGACGGTCGTCATCCATCCATCATCGAGAAAAGCACCTAATTATGACTACATAACTAACAAAATAAACAAAATAACTAATCCTATCACAGAAGAATGCTAAGGAGAAGGTCCTATTTTCTTACAAAACAAGTAGCAAAGTATCCAGCCACCCCACACTTAAGCTCCGCACTGTACCCAGTGCAAATAACAAGATAAAGAACCTGGTTAGTAGTACTCCTTATCCATATTTGGAGTCATACCACCAGCATGGAGATCATCATTGGAGTCATTTTTCCTGTATTCATCCTATCCTTCATGTCAGCCATACATAATGAAACTAACTATAATTAAGATGGAGATGGTGAAGTCACCACCCCACACTTAATTTGTTAGTATCAACCAATTAAGTGTTTTTATCGGGTACTCAGACTTCACCGACATACACTTTGACATGGTGCACAACATTAGTCACAATACAATTCATTCACTTCAATTCCCCCAATTCTATTTCAATGAAGCACTTTTTGAACAGAATCATGCTCTACACTTTCAGCCATACAAAATATACAAAACACCTTCACTTTCACAACATCGTCATGGAAAGAATTTAATTCGTAATCCTTAAGAAATCAATTAAAAATAACATAGAGTCATAATAACTAAGGATCAAGAAAGTAAAACTTACCTTGAAGATGAAAGATCAATGAAGGACAAAGAGAATGGTGAGAGCTCAGTATTGTACGTCTTACGGGTAAAATAAGAATGAATTTGGGAATTTAAGGTGTGAAGTCTATTTAAAGAATGAAATCTGGGTCGGGTTGACCCAAACGAATTCTAAGTGTATTTGGCTAAGTGTGCGATGCATTTCTACTCGCACACACTTAAGTGTGCGGTGCATTGTTCATGGTATTGTTGAGGCATTAGGCATTTGCGAAGAAGTATACAACGCATACCCTATCGCATAGATTTAAGAGTGCACCACATAGTGTATCGCACGCTTAAGGCAGTGAGCATATGCGGAGAAGTGGCGACGCATATCTTATCGGACATGTTAAAGTGTGCGATGCATAAGTTATTGCACACATCAAGGTGTGCGGCGCATTATGCATCGCATAGTTGGTCCAGTGAGCATGTGCGATGGGATGTCGGCGCACTCCCAATTCCGAAACCCACCACTGACCTTATTGAAAGTCACAAAATAAAGTCGCACCGTGAAACTTTTTGGGTCGGATTAACATAATTCGAGGCACAACTCTAATGCGAATCATACTTGAGACTTACATATTTGACCACTCCAACTTACCTGTAATGTTCCCATCACTCCTAAACTTACCACCATTGACATAACTCAATTCCAAATCAAATTTGGTAGTAATCTCCTCATTAGTACTTCATGCACCTACACTTACTCAAAAACAACAAAAATGATTAGAAGGATGGGTTGCCTCCCACCAAGCGCCATAATTTCGGTCGTAGCTTGACTCTTCATTTTGTATTTTTGTTTAACATGATAAAGTGAAAATAAAATCATGGGTTACCTCCCATGTAGCGCCTTATTTAACATCACGGCATGACTCGATTATCTTGATTACTCAGACTTCGTCAAGATACATCGATGATACCATTTGTACCTCATTTGTTGGATCTAGACAATGCTTTATTCCTAGTCTAACCACTTTGAAGTCACTCACATTCTTGCTTGAAAGTTCAACCAAACCATCTATGGTCTCCACAAAAGACATATCCTTAACTAGTACATATCGCTCATCCTCGTAGAATACATCAATAATCAAGAAGACACTCATCTTCTTTTGTTATTTCATAGACCGACATACTTCAAAACTAACTTCTTTCTCATTGAGCCTAAATTTTAGCTCATTCAGCTCCATGTCAACTAATACTCTCCCAGTTGTTAAGAACGACCTACCCAAAATTATGGGTACTTCAAATTCCACTTCGCAATCAAGAATTACAAAGTCGGTAGGAAATATAAAATCAACAACTTTTACAAGTTTGACCTTTTTACCGATCTATCCGCCATTAGAAGCCGTACATTGGTGGGCGTAGGATCTCCCAAACCTAGTTTCTTGAAAACCGTCAATGGCATAAGATTTATACTTGCCCCAAGATCACAAAGGGCCTTTTCAAACTTTAGCAATCCAATCGTACATGGAACAATAAATGCTCCTGGATCAGGTTTCTTCTGGACAATATATCTTATAGAAATAGCAGTACAATGATGAAGATTGTCTATCGTTTCATAGCTCACAGTCCTTTTCTTCATCAACAGGTCTTTCATAAACTTAGCATATCCGGGCATCTGTTCTAGTGCTTCAACTAAGGTCACATTCACTGTCAACTGCTTCAACATAGACATAAATTTGCTAAACTTGCCATCATCTTTATTCTTCTTTAATCATTGTGGAAATAGAGGTGGCGGCCTTGGGATTTTAGTTGGAACAACTTCTACCTCTTTTCTTATGCCTTGCTCTATATCACTAACATATTTCTGCTTAGGTGGTTGTTCTATTTCTGCACTCTTCTTTTCTGAACCTCCCAACTTCACAGGCACCACTGGAGATTCATCAACCATTTCCTAATCTATTTCGACCTCATCAGTATAAGAGGATGATCCCAAACCTGGACTAGATAACATCTTACCACTTCTAGTGGTAATAGCCATACATGATCCATCAGTCCTCGAATTCTGAATTGTATCACTTGGTAGAGTCCCATTCTGTCTTTGGTTAAATGCTGTGGATAATTGGCTCATCTGCTGCTCCAGTTATTTAATAGCGATTGAGTGCGAATTTACTAGTTGACCCATGGAAGATATGTCACTCTTCATAGTGGTCACCCCAGAATTGGTCGCCTCAACTCCCTTTAATAGTTTCTCCATCATGTCCTCCATGGATATTTTTCCTGAACTGGTGGCAGCATTATCATGGCTTCCAGGAGGTACATACAGTCCACTCCTGTCACTTTTATTCTTCCAATCTCCTTGATGATTCCAACCTTGGTTTCCTTGACCACCGATCCAGAAACCCTCTTGGTTATGCAGATAGTTAGCCTCTTTCTCAGTGTTTGATTCATCTCCCTTACCGTGGGACCCCATAGCTTTTACCTTTTTTATATTCCCTGATAGCAAATATTTCGTGACTATATCCATCTGCGTTTTCATGTGAGCCATATCCTGATCACGTTTCTTTTCTCTCCTACGCTGCTCTGCTGATATTACACTAGACCCAGTATTTCTTGATACCACATAATCTCTGGTATGCCAAGCTCTACTTGTCTTAGTCATTCTTTCTAACATGTCCGCAGCCTCAATAAAGGTGAGCTCCATAATAGCTCCTCCTGCAGCATTATCTAATATTGGCTTTGTAAGTGAGTTCAAAGCTCTATAGAATATTTCCATCAAGTGTTCGTCAGTCATCTTATGATTTGGGCATTGAGTCAACTTCTTTTTAAACCTCGCCCAAGTCTCATGCAAAACTTCATTGGCCAATTACCTAAAGTTGCTGATCTTATCCCTCAACTATAATATTCTAGAGGGAGGAAAGAACCTTTCTAGGAAAGCTCCTTTCAATTGCCTCCAGTTTGTTATAGAATAAGGAGTCAGCTCATTCAACCACATAGTTGCTTCTCCAAACAGAGACAGTGGGAACAATCTTAAATGAATAGCATTTTGTCCCACTCCAGGATTATCAAATGACTTACAAATACTGATGAAATTCACCAAATATAGATTTGGATTATCACCAGGTAATCCACCAAACAGTCCTTTCAGATTCAGTAGCTGGATCATAGTGCTGGTGATGTTGAATTTTACCCCAGGAGCTAGTGGTGGTAGAATGATTTCCCCTGTAGATCTAGTTCCATCTAAATCATCCTCATCGTTGTCAACATCATACTGTGCAGCTTGGCGGTCTGGTCTTCCTCGGAATGAACGATTTTAATTTACAGGTGCAACTACCCCTGCTGCACACCTCCTATTATCCGGGTCAATTAAATCATCATCTCCTAGGTCCTCTTCATCTAGATTAGGTACTTGACCTAGGTTATCTGCATTCTGTAGATTTAATTGAGCATTAGCCAAAACGGCTAATCTTTCAGTTTCCTGTTAGTTAGCCATTCTTTCAATAAGATGAGGTTCAGGATTGAAGGGTAATAATGGTTCTCCTGAACTTCAGGTTCGTGGCATAAACAATGAGCCTGTAATGAACAAAAACAACAAATAAATGTAAAATCAGGAAACTTGACTAATAGTCAATTAACACACATAAACTCAATCGAAAACCGTATTCCCCGGAAATGACGCCATTTTTTATAACGCTCAAATTACACCTCTCTTACAAGAGAGTAAGCGGTCATTGTCAAATATTTAACCCAACTAGGTTGGGGTTGAATCCCACAGAAAATATGGTGTTAATTAAGTTGTGTGCAGATTAGTTGACTTTTAATCGTTCATTTCCGTAAAATAAATAGGGGGATTTTATTCAGTTCACAAATTAATGGTTTCAGTTTAACAAGATGAAATATGCGTAGTAGTATTCAAATTCAGAGAAATAGCAAGCTAGGGTTATGTCCACCTTGTAGTTTTCAATACTTTCTAACCATGGGCTTTACGAATTCATACATGCATCGTGCTTACAGAGAAACGTATTGTCTTTAATAGCATAAAATCCTAGTGTTTCTGAATCATCAAGGACTAATTCACTTTAGTTCTCTCGAATAAAAAACGTTTACCAAAAACAATCCGAAATCTCCAAGTAGTTAATCCTGCTAAGGCATTAACATATAAAATAAGGATTGGAAATCCTATTTTCTTGTCACTACTCTCTTTTCCGAACAACAACCTTTCTCTCGAACAAGTTGTGTTTTAAGGCACATCCTTTATGTTTACAACCACGAGAATTCAAAATAAACGAAGAGAGTATGATGTAAATAAATCAATGCATAATGAATTCAAAACCCAAAGTAATATATTGTATGGTACAAGGCTTCCATAACCCTAACTAATAAACTTAGCTGCTCATGAATAAAACGAAAAACATCATAAATATATTCATCATACCAAAAACTAGAAGATGATCTTGGTGTGCGAATACTGAAAACAAAAGAGAAAAACGTTTCTCTCTCTCCTCAAGCTAAGCCACCTTTCTCCTCTCTCAGAATAATACAGAATAATGAATAATGAATAAAAATTCAGCAATTAAGTCTTTTAATAATCTCTTCTCTCATAATTTCCTTCTAAGTCCCTAAACTAATTATAAATGACAAATTAGTCTTGGACATAGTTTCTAGGGGCCACATTTTGTCCAGATTGCTACTCTCTCTTGTGTCATATGCCATCCGCATTCCATAGTCCCATTATGTCTTCATCTACCTCATTAATACCTAAAATCATGCTAATCACATCAGTTAACTCAATTACATAGAAGTAGAGTAACAATATAAGAAACTAGGCACTTTGTTCTCTAAACTTAGCTAAAATATGGATAAATTATGATGCTTAGGCGTATAAATACACCCAAGATCATATACACAGGGTCAGAAGGAAAGTGTAGCAAAATTAGCTTATGAAATTGACATGAAAAATGCAAAAACTCGATGAGATCGAATGTGAAAGTGTATCCAAAAATGAAAATCCATCAGTCGTTGAAGAAAAAGAAGAATGGTCAAGAGGAACTGACCCTGTGTATCCTCTTAAACAAGTACTAAGATGATATATGGCCTTCTCAACCTCCCTCTTCCCGCACAGGTTTTCTCCCAAACACCTTCTACTGTATAATAGTCTCCTCCACCAATCCATCCATATAAATTTGGACCAGGAGAATTTCAATTGGTTCTATCATTATTTTCTACATTGAGAGGCTTCGGAGGCCTTTCAAGAAGTCCATTGTGTCATTAAAATTGGTCTGAGCACTGCTGGACATTTACACTGCAACAAAAAATTTGAACCCTTCCCCAAACACAAAAACATGTACATGAATCGTGTCATTAAATTATAATGGGGTATCGACACCACCGTATTGGAACCCTTCGGCCTTATCAGTTCGCACCTATCAAACTAAATTATATAATTCAGGATCTTATTTGAAGGATCAGTGTCTAATCATCGGTAAAAAAACTACATTCACAAAATCATTGTACTTTATGTATCTTCACGGTAGCCTGATCAATAATATACATAACTCGCATGTATGAAAATGAGATCCATTGCACGCATCTTATTCTTTCTACCCCATCAAGACATGTCAGTGTTGTTTATTCATCTGCACGAATGTGATGACTATTAAAATGGAGGTTTGAAGAGTCATGACTTTTTATCTTAACACATTCAAAACAGCTGATGAATCGAAATCTCTATCTGTTGCAACTGACGAATCAGCTGTTGGAAGAAATCAAAACATCTCCTCCAAACATATGGTTCATCTGTCGCAACAGATAATCTATATGTTGCAACAGATGGTAAATCTATTGCGATAGACCTGAACTTTTTTTTAATTAATCTGTACGCTTGTGATTACTTCTTTCTAAATATGTTTGTTTTAATTTAGTTTTTTCTATTTATAAAATCAAGAGAATTTTATTATATTCTTTCAAGATTACCCCTATTATTAAATGACTACATAAAGTATAAATATGAATAATATACTTTATGTAGTCATTTAATAATA
>NC_061118.1:39322582-39362206 GCF_002878395.1 Capsicum annuum | reverse complement strand
ACAGATGGTAAATCTATTGCGATAGACCTGAACTTTTTTTTAATTAATCTGTACGCTTGTGATTACTTCTTTCTAAATATGTTTGTTTTAATTTAGTTTTTTCTATTTATAAAATCAAGAGAATTTTATTATATTCTTTCAAGATTACCCCTATTATTAAATGACTACATAAAGTATATTATTCATATTTATACTTTCTAATCATAATTAATAAGGACAATTTGGTAAAATAATCACCTAATTTATATTTTTATTAATTGCTGTGCCAAGCCCATGGAGCCCATCTAATACGTAATGGAGGGACTATTAAAAAGAGGTGAAGACTTTTTACCTCACACATTCAAAATAGCTAATGAATCGAATACTCCATCTGTTGAAACTGAGACTAATGAATCAGCTGTCAAAAGATATCAAAACATCTCCTCCAACTTATACATACTGTCCATCTGTTGCAACAGATAATACAAATGTTGCATCAGATGTCTTATTTGTTGCATATACAAACCATCTATTGCAACAGATAGTAAATCTATTTTGATAGCCATCTGTTGCACATTCAATCCATCCATCTATTGCAACAGATGCTAAATCTGTTAAAAATGCTGGATGATCTATTGCAACAGCTCAATAATAACAGCTTTTATCGAGTCTCAAACTGCTATGAAAAGGTAAGAAGTAATTAGTGTAAAGAAAAAGTTGCGACTTTTAACAGAAAATAAAATGCCACCAGCTTGAATGTAATTAGTACAATGGAGATGAACAGTCCTGCCTTTTGGCTTGACACATCCAGATTATATTATAGGTCCTGCAATCTTCATTCAACACTATTTATTTCTTGTATTTTTTCATTTCATGTGACATCTTCAACCACTTCTCTTCAAAGAGCATATTCCTTTCTCGTTAAGGTAAGTTTTTTTCTGGCACAAATTTACCAGTTAGTCGTATATGTTGTATTACATTGTGAATATTTTTCTTTACATTTGTCAATTCATGCGTGTTCTAGATATGGCTGATCCTTTTTCGGACATTGCTATTCTACGCGACACAGTGCGGGAACTTCAAAGGCAGGTTAATGACCTGCAGAGTGAGTTGGTCGCTGTGAGAGCGACAATGTTCAGAGAGATACAGAGGCTGATGAGAGCCCTGCTGCTGCGAGTTAATTGGTCGGCTATCATTAATGATGATGATGATAATAATAATTAGAATGCGTTTTTTCTTTTAGCGTATGTATTTTAATTTTTCTTTATTGGATCTATACCTAATGTATTTTATTTTTCATTTAATGAAAAGTTTACTTTTAGTCAGACTTTGGCGTTTTAATTCTTATTCAATTTTCATTCTGTTTTCTTCTAATGTAATACATGTTACATGTCGACAGTTGGAGGCAATGTTGAATCTAGTAGCACTAGCAATTTTGGCTTTTGAGTTCTTTCAACAATTGGAACCGATTGGTCATCTGTTGGGTTTCAACAGATTATCCATCTATTTCGACAGATTTTCATCTGTTGGAGAAAAGCATTCTAGTTGTTTGTGTAACTGTTGAGAATAATTGTGGTCTGCTGTATTATTTAAGTTCATGTTTTGCCTCATTTTATTGATGCACAAGTTATTTAAATAAAAGACATTTTATATATAATAAATGATAACATTAGGTTCACAACAATGAGTTAAATATATAAAAGTCCACAACAAATAAACAAACAAACAACAACACAAGTTTCTGCAATTACAACGATCATGGTGGATTACGATTCGGGCATGTAGTTCTTTTGTGGCCAGTGCACTTACATATGGAGCACTTGTTTCTTATTGATGAAAATGATTCTCCAACTCCACTCCTCCTTTTATATGACTTTCCTCCCAGTTTGATAGTGGTCGGGTCAATATATGGAGGAGGTATTAATCTCCCCATAAGCTCTACTGGAACAACCTAAGATTCTTCGAGAGGCACCGGAGTAATATGCCCACTATATGCCATTTCATATTTTCCACCGAATAATATTGAAAGGAGTGCTCGTAAACTTCAGGTCCATATTTATGGACGTATTGAGCTCGAAGGGCTGCCATTGCATATGGACAAGGTATTTTGTCCAAGTCAAAAACTCTACACGTACAACATCTTGTTTGAAGAGCGACCGTGGCAGCATCACCATGACCGGTGATACGAAATTTGTAATCTGCTATTTTATGAGAGAATAACCTATTCCCCAAACTGATGTTCGTTGATATTTTCTTTTAGATTTCGAGAACAAATCGGGTTCTTTTTTCTGGGCACTTGAACTGCACATGCCTTCCATTAAAAAAATCACTATATTTCTCGCTTATTTTTTCAAATATAGCCTTGATGGGAAATTCTCTTTCATCACCAAATAATGAATTCACCGATTCAGCTATGTTTGATGTCATAATATTGTACCTATAGAAAACAATCACTTAGTACGACATCAAACTAAACTTATAAATCAAACAAGACATCAAATTCATAAGAATGTACCTATTTGCTGGACAGAATGCCCGGCTCTATCTCTTAAAACTGACACGTGCAAGAAATTCTGCTACCTTGGGATTCACATCCACTATTTTATTGAAATGGTCTAAAAACTCCTCTCTACTAAATGCTTTAGTTGCTCTATAAAAAAGGGTGACGACCCTTTCATTGTGATAGTTGTTCGAATGTTCTCTCCAAGATGCCTGATGCAACAACCAAAGTAAGCTGAAGTGAAGAAAAGTGAACCCATCTTTGGAATACTTGGATGCCTATCCGATACAAAACACAACTCTTTGGTATCTTCGACGCAGCATCGCAGTTGTTCAAAAAAAATTCATAAGAGGCATCACATTCCTTGTCCGCTACACAAAAAGCGATAGGAAAGATGTGATTCTCTACATCCTGCGCCACCGCCGCTAGCAGAACTCCATTATACCTGCTCCTCAAGAAGGTACCGTCGATGGCTATGCCTTTTCTCAAATGTCGAAAACCTTGAATCCAAGCACCATAGGATATAAAATAGTACTTGAACCTTCCGTTTTAATCCAGATGCAATGTCATCTTAATTCCGGGATTTTTGGACTCAATCATGTAATGGTAAGCATCCAAGACTTCATACCCATGCTCGAGTGTCCCCCGGAATAGGTCTTTGGCAATCCCCATGGCCGTATATACCTTCCAATAACTGATCAGGACACCCAAATCCGTAAGGATTTGATTGGCCATAAGCCCTGTTGAAGGACCTTTGTCATCGGAGAAACTACTCCTAAAATATTCACCGAGGACCTTTGCCGTGGCGTGAGGATTATGGCCCGAGATGTTCTCCGAACCATATGTGTGATGCTTTTCATGTTTATGAATGATGAATCTGTAAGAACATGCGTACTTCACCGCTCTCAACCACCACTTGCAGTTCAAATTAACACATTTGAAGCAAAAGACACTGCTCAAATTAATCATCTTCTTTATTCTGAAATCTTTTTTCACGCAAGAAATAAATAAAGTGTTAGATAGTTCATGTTTTTCCTTGAATGACATTCCAATAAAAAGGCCGATCCCATCGTCTTGAAGATTTCCAGATTATGTCAATTGAGAAGAACTACACATCGTATTGGTCGCATCAACGGGCGTAGGTGTTTGATTATCATCTGGAATATTCATGTCTAGATCATCCAACCTATCATCAAAGAAGTCTTATTTTTCTTCTTCTTCTTCTTCTACGTTCTGGTTCTCATTCTCTCTCATCTTTTTAACCATGTACACCTTTAACACCGGCCTAGTTGAATCACTTAGATAAGAACGCAACCGAACCTGATCGATTATCTTGAAAGGCAGTACCCTCTAATTTTCAAAGGAGTTTTGCATGTAGCTGATGGCGAATTCTTTTGGTTGACAATTCAGTCCACAAAAGCTGATGATTAAGTTCCCAAAATTATCATACGAAACATCACTTTGGAATGTCATAGCTATCGTCTCTAGCATCTCACCCTCCTTCCAACGCCATACATATTGATTGCTCTTCTCGACCTAATGACCATGACAATCCACCCCTATTGTTATTAATCCCTCCATTAGTGGTACCTAAATAAAGTCATTTGTTAAAAAAAGTTGTTAGTGATTTCATAGTGCCGTGAATGAATCCCAACAGATGTGTTATCTGTTGCGACAGGTAAGTGATGAGTCGTAATAGATTCTTACCTATTGGGATTTATGTTACGGGTCTGAATATCTGTTGCAATAGATGAATCGCCTGTTGGAATTGATGTTATAACTAAATCACCTTTGAAACTGATTCCAACAGATGAGTGGCAGTTGCAACAGATAATTAACTTGTTGCGACAGATAACTTACCTGATGCAACAGGTTATTAATATGTTGTAACCTATGTTGGAATCATGTTCAGGTTCTGTTGCAACAGGTAACTAATCTGTTGCAACATATATATCAAATGTTGCAACAGATGAGCCATCTGTTTAAACATGAATCCAACATATCAGTCTTTCTTTGAAACAGATGTCTCATCTGTCGCAACAGATGATTTATTTGTTTAAACAGATAGATTTTATATCGGATTCATGATTGGGTTCTATCCATTGTTGGAAAACAACAACACAATAACAGTTACCAAAATGACAAATTCAACTAAAAATAATAATTTGACTTACCAACGTCTCCTATGAAGTAATGCCAAAGTGGAAAGTGATGTTAGAAACAAAATTTGACCTAAGAAATTGGTCAAATAGCAACAGCAGCGGTAACAACAACAACAAAAAATGGTCAACAAGAACAAGATAAAGATGATAATGAAGTAGAAGATGATGATAATGAAGCAGAAGATGATGAATGAAGCAGCAACAACAATGAACAACAAAAATCACTAAGAGAGAGAAATCAACAAAGGGTGAGAAGAGAGAGAAAGGCACTTTTTTTTCCCTCCGTTTTCCGTTATATAGGCTAACATTTGGATCAAAGTATAAATTTAAAAACTTGCAGGTTATTTTCAAACTTCCCCAACTTTCTTAATCCATAATAAATTAATTGTAACCTCCACCTAATAATTAAGACTTGTGTCACCTACACCTCATTTTAAAACTCTTTTGTCACATGTGGCCCAACCCCCTAGTTTCTCACACTTCAAATTCTGATCGATATCAACTAGATCTTGATAGATCTTATCTATATTTTTGATAGACATTCACTATAATGTAAATATATTTATAACACTCCCCTTGAATGTCTAATGATAGATAATGTGTCTAGTTAAAACCTTACTAGAAAAAACCTAGTGAAAAAAATCTATTGAAGGAAAAGGAGTACACATCTCTAACAATACACATATAGGCTGCCCCATTAAAAACCTTACAAGAAAAACTCGATGGGACAAATCCCCATAAGAAAAATAGAGTACAACACGTATTAACTCCCCCTAATGGGAACATCCTTGAACCTTTGCATCCCAATCTTGTGCATCATTTTCTTGAAAGTTGCAGTTGAAAGAAATTTGGTGAATAAATCAGTCATATTTTCAGTCGAACGATTTTTTTGCAAGTTAATATCACCATTCTTCTGTAGCTCATGTGTATAGAAAAACTTTGATGAAGTGTGCTTTGTTCTATCTCCTTTTATGAATCCTCTCTTAAGATGTGCTATGCTTGCTGCATTATCTCCGTATAAAATTATGGGTACATTTTCACATTTTAAATAATATTTTTCTCAAATAAGATGTATCATGGGCCTCAACCATACACATTCTCGGCTTGCTTTATGAATAACTATTATTTCAGCATGATTCGGTGAAGTGGCTAGATAGATTGTTTTGATATCTCCAAGATGTGATAGTATCCTCATATGTAAACACATTGTATGTTTGGGACCAAGATTTACGCGGGTTAAATAAATACTCAGCATCAGCATAATCAACAAGATCGGGACTACAATCTTTAAAATAAAATAAGATCATGTGTCTGATCCCATTTCGACGTCTTCTAGTAAGAACAAAATTATACCTTGCTAATAAATTAATCAAAAAGGCTACATCCGTCCTTATAGTATTTGCATGATACATTAGTACATCAATTGCACTAAGATATGGTACTTCATAACCAATCCAATTCGATATATTTCTCATTTCAGCAGATAATCTATTGCTTTTGAAAACTCTCCAAGAGTTCCAATAATTTTCAAGTTATAAACTTATGAATATAAGGATTATAAATAAGTTTCCCAAAAATTTTTATATGCTTCAAACATTTTGAATCCTTAAAAGTTTCATATAAATTTTTTTAAGTGACAATATTCCGCATTTCATGTGTGACATCTTCAAGTGTTTGGATTGCAAATGAAATAAGTTTTATGCTTACCAAGATGCATCCTTTCATGTCACTTGATAAATGTTTCTATGTCAGCATGCTTAAATAAACGTAGAATTTGGATCCTCGTAATCAAAGATATTGATGATATATCATTTCTAATCGGTTCACAGTGTGACATAATATTTTGAGATCTCATTACTTCATTATTTTCAGGTACCTGAACCTCTCATAAGGTTTTATGAAGTGTTATACTGTAGACTCTTCAAGAACTTATTGTCTTGTTATTATATATGATATTTGTTCCTTATTCTTTTCAAGAATTATTTCATTTGAAATCGATTGGTCTGTCATGTTTCACGCATGCATAGACTTTATCCTTTAAGGATAAAAAATAGGAGCACTTGCAACTTAATATGAGATGCTTTCGGCATTTGACTTGAGTTATTTTTTGAAGGAGGATCTGATGATAATTTCTAACATATTTCATAGCTGCTTATAATCTCCCCCTTATTTTAGGAAAACTAACATACATCCTCCAACTTATTTGATGAATACATCTTTGTGCATCATGGTATATTATTAGTTGTATACCGCACATTAACTATTAGATGGAATATTTGGTTCCTGATCTTGAACCAATTGAGAGGAAAAAAATAATCATAATTTATTGGTCTAATGCATACAAGTGTTATTGCATGCAACATATCATATTTCAGAGCAACACAAAGTTTTGTTCTGATTAGCAATGATTCAAATACTTATTGAAGGCATTCAATGTCAAACCATCATCATCAAGATGAATTGTCTTGATTACACAATCTGAAAGTTATGATCTTAGCTCAATTTTATTGAGCAAGCAATTTTACGAATGTCAAACTGTAGGTTGACAATACACGTACAAGTGATCATCTTATATCGTTGCATTTTAATAGATCACATGACTGGTGAACGGACCCATATTCACCTTTTATATTTTTCTGATTTTAAGAGATCAAATCCCAACATTAGTTGGTCCAACCTACTTATCCTAAGAACAAGCAACATACACAATTCTTGAAGAATCTTTTATTTCTTCAACATATGTCAATACTCAATATGCACATTTTTCGCAATGTAGCAATCATTCACGTCAATATATGAACCTTTATACTAGTAAACTCCAAGTTTACCATGACATGTGCCTTTTTTCTTTAGTAAATTTCAGATCTACTTTACATGAATAAATTTTTGAATTTACTACTTCAGAAGTAGATTTCAAATGAGCATAAGGGGAAGAGCCTTTTTGTAGGCCAAATGAGCATAATGGGAGGAGCCTTTTTGTTGGCCAAATGAGCGAAACGATAGGAATTGCAGAACTTTTGTAACTTTCGATGGGTGTTAGCCCACAGATTGTTAGGGATTCGGGCTTTGAAATTATTTTTAGGTGAACATCTTGGGCGGGCCACTGATGACCTATTAAATCGATCCAGGAGGAGCCTTTTTGTAACCCAAATGAGCGAAACGACATGAATTATGGATTTTTTACGACTTTCCGTGAGTGTTAGCCCACAGATTATTCGGGCTGTAGGCTCCGGTAGAAATTGTGGATTTTTTGCGACATTCTGTATGTGTTAGCCCACAGATTGTTGGGGGTGGGGTTATGGGATTATTTTTGGAAAAAACTTCTTGGACGGTTCACTGACGACCTATTAAATGGATCTATAGGCTTTGGAGGAGCCTTTTTTTAGGCCAAATGAGCGAAGCGACAGAAATTACAGATTTTTTGTGACTTTTGGTGTGTATTAGCCCAAGGATTGGTGTGGGTGCGAGCTCTGTAATTATTTTTTATGAAACTTCTTAGGAAGACCCCTGGTGACTTATTAAACAGATCCACAGGCTTTGGATGAGGGAAATGAGCCTTTTTGTTGGCTAAATGGGGCAACAGTACGAATTATGGATTTTTCGCTACTTTTGTTGGGTGTTAGTCCACGAATTATTGGGGGCCACGAATTATTGGGGGTGCAATCTCTGGGATTATTTTTGGACGAAACTTCTTAGGCGGGCCCTTGACGACCATTTAAATTGATCCATAGGTTTTGGAGGAGCGAAATGAGCCCTTTTGTACGCCAAATGAGCAAAGCAACAGGAATTGAGAATTTTTGTGACTTTCGGTGGGTGTTAGCTCACGTATTGTTGGGAGGTGCGGGCTTGGGGAATTTTTTGGATGAAACTTCTTGTTCGGGTCCTTGATGACCTATTAAATGGATTTATAGGCTTTGGAGAGGCGGGGTGGGGGCGATCCTTTTTATAGGCCGAATGATCAAAACAGGCAGGAGTTGCGAATTTTTTGCAACTTGAAAAGATGACGAGAGAAATTTTCTGTAACTAAAATCCTCTGTGGTAATCGAACCCGCATAAGGAACGTGAGAAGAACGCTCAAATATAAGGTTATGGTTCCCAGTTAACAGTTTATTTTATATGTCAGGAATTCTAAACAGAAATATAGGGTTCAGGTAAAAGTTTTTGAATTCCCGAGATCCCCCACCCCATACCCTAGATCCGCCCCTGGCTTCATTTATGTATTTCTTTTTCAAACTGCTTTGAAAAGTTTATTCAATCCGAAAGTCTATTATACATATCATATGCATTCAATTCAATCACTCAACAACAAATATTAAATCCTCCCAAGGAGAAGAACAATACATTTATTATCAAATTTCACTTTTAATTAATTTTTTTTTTTAAAAGACAGTAAAACAAACGCGCGCGCGATATATATATATATATATTATCTAGTCATTCCTCCTTGAATTTCTGGAGCCATTGTTATCCCTTTGTTTTGGTTATGCATATTTGCCTGCCAATCTATACATATCTTGTAAACAAGAACCATATATGAGTATATCTCAAGAAATTTAAATTAAAAATAAAATAAAATATTCCTATCTGTTTTCTTTTATATAATGGTAATTGACTGAATATGTAGTTTAAGAAAGAAAAAAAGATTTTACGTACCAAAAATATCCTTAAAACTTCTAGTGTTAAAGATACCATGATATTAATGTTGTTTCAAGAGCATGTTATTAAATGTAAAATGAAAAGTTTAAAGTTAAAAAAAGAATCAAATATGAAATATTTCTTCTTTTTCTTCTCAAATCTAATATTTGTTAATTTTTAGTATATATAAATATTTATGTTCCATCTCAAAAGTATTAGGTTTGGATGTACTCGTAACTAAGTAGTTGCATCGACCCCCCACCCTCACCCCCACCCCCACTCCAAGTCGAGTGGTGAGATAGTATCTAAGACTTATTTATTTTTAATCGAGACAAGCATTCAGTACCCTATCGAATTATGACCAAAGTTGCTACGACATACTTCAACTTTATGGGGTCCCTATTACCTCCTTGAACTCAATTATAGCATATTTTTGTCACCCTTTTATGCTGACGTGATACATTTATTACATAAAAATGAGGCCCACATCAAAGGTGTCACGTCATCCATCTAAAAAGGTTTACAAAAGATGCCACATCAGCCAAAAAAGGTTGACAAAAGTACGCTAACATTAAGTTCAGAGGCGTAATAGGACGATCTTCGTATCATAGTAAATTTGGTCATAGTTCAGAGGGTGCTAGATACTTTGCTCTTTTTAATCGAAAGTTCCAAGACCGAATCATGAAAATAGAGTTGTACACCTAAAAAATGGAACTTTTTGGCATGGATGCATTCGATTAGTTGGATTGAATACGAATACTAAATATCAGACCAGAAATCATAATAAAAAAAAGAGGAATATAGTTACCAATTGATTAAGAGTTAATACACAAAAATGACCCTAAATTTGATATCAAATTATAACTTTGACCTTAAACTTTGATAGAGCACAAATAGGACCTTTAACTATTCAAAACCTGAACAAATATGACCTCCGATTTTGCAACCCCATGGTGAGTCTCACTCGCGCCTACGTGGAAAGGTAATCCAATCACACAGTGCCACTTCGTTAAAAGGATTGACTTGGAGAGAGGTCATATTTATGAAGTTTTGAATAGTTAAAGGTCATATTTGTGCACTGTCAAAATTTTGCTTTTTGTGTTAAAACGACGTCGTTTTAATTATTATTATTATTATTATTATTATTATTATTATTATTATTATTATTTATTTATTTATTTATTTATTTCTATAATAGCAGCACCTAAATTTTTTTTTAATTTAAAATTATTATTATTATTATTATTATTTTATTTATTTCTATAGCAGCAGCACCTAACTTTTTTTTTTTTAATAAAAAAAAAAACAGCCACTATCAGAGATCGAACCCACACAGTAGGCTGAAGGAAGCGCCAAGAAGAGCAAATAACATCACTGGGCTATCTAAGTGTCTTGTTTCATGTGGTTCAACATTAATATACGTACATAAGTATACATTTTCTATCTTATATATATACAACGTAATTTTTTTACCGAGGGTTTTTAGGTGAACCCCATGGCAACCACGTAGGTCCGTCTCTCGTTAATTTAATAACGTTTTAATAACGTTAATTTAATAACATTTTAATTACATTAATTTAATATACTACTACTACTATCCTTAATAACATTAATTTAATAACGTTTTATTAAAACTATAATTTTTTTATTATTAGTATAGTATCATCTTTAATTTAATATTTAAATAAATAATATTTAGATATATTATATTACTTAAATTCGTCCTCTGCTTTATAATATATATATACATACCCGCTCGATTTTTTCATATGAGCCTAATTAATAAATCTTCAATATTGCTCTTTTTCCGCAATGACAAAAGAAATTAGATGTTATTTTCATCTTTGAGCCGAAAATAATGAAAAAATAATAGTGAACAGTCATTTAAAGGTCATATTTATGCAGTTTTGAATAGTTAAAGGTCATATTTGTGCACTGTCAAAGTTTAAGGTCATATTTATGTATTATGCCCTTAGATTTTAAGCTGGACGCGCCCAGTTTTGCATGTTAAACACGCGTTTTGCCACGTAGGATTGGAGGTCATATTTGTGTATTTTTGAATAGTTAAAGGTCATATTTGTGCACTATCAAAGTTTAAGGTCAAAGTTATAATTTGGTGTCAAGTTTAGGGTCATTTTTATGTATTAACTCATTAATTAATGGAGTCTACCGCCTTTAATTTGATATGAAGCGATTTAGTCACTTTACCCTTACATTAAAACTTTCTCATATCAATTCAGATTAATTGAGATGAAAATAAATATCTGATACCGAATGAGAAATTACCAATAGACATGTCAAATCCATGATGTTTGAGCTCACGATATTCTTGGCACAAAGCACAAGCTTCACAACAAAAATGAAGTAAACAATCCCCACAAGGATTTTCTGGCAACCTGTATTGTTTTCTCATTTTTGGTAGAAATATACGGTAAGGATGTGTACGATAGACATTTGCAGTCCGGCTCTTCATTTCTAGTGCATAGCGGAAGCTTTAGTGCTCTGAGCTGCCTTTTCGGTAACATAAGTAGACTAATTTCATATATTGAGTTTAGGGAAGGTGATATGCACGCAATCTTGATGTTATGTGACTAGGAGTTCAAGGGTTTAAGCTATGGAAATAACTTTTGACAGAAATATACGATAAGGATGCGTATGATCGACCTTTACAGTCTGGCTCTTTTCCGGTCCCAGTGCATAGCGAAAGTTTTAGTGCTCCAAGTTGTCTTTTATAAGTAGCATATTTTCATAAATTGAGATTGAGATTAGGAATTTCTGTCAAGGGGGTTTAAAATCTAAAGAAAAATTAACCGAAGGAGGTCCAACATCTACAATATATACATAAAAATTATTTTAATCATGTATTAATAATATATTTTTCGTCGAAGGAGGTTCGGACGAACTCCTGTTACTAGGTTGGCTCCGCCTCTTTATTTAGGAAAGGTGGTATGTACGCAATGTTCTCTTATCTTGTGAAAGTAAAGAGACTATATATGATCGAAAAATTAAAGAATATTTTGCTACATTCTACGTATATTTAATTTAACACTACGAGATTCAAAATTTTTCTTTATGATTTTCTTAAATTATAGACAGATCAAAATCAAACAAACAAACTGAAACAAACTGACTAATTGTTACTAATTCTAGCGGTTTAATTTGGCTTACAAGCAATTCATTTGTCAACGACCTCTGCAATACGTCCAAATGTAATACATGGACATCAACAAGTCATGCAACCTGAAAATAAAAGAAAAGAGTTTCATAATCCCAAATTAAAGATAGATATATAATATAATTTTTCGATAAAAGTTACACGTTCGATCGAAATAAACTAATAAGATAATAATATCATATGCAATATTATAATTTTTCGTCAAAATGTTTAAATAGATTACTCTTTACTTTATGTGGATATATCCACTACTATTGATACTTAATTGTTTTCAAGTATGGAAAGATTATTAGTAATTTTTTTTTTTTTTTTGTAGAACGGATTAATAAAAAAATAATGTCACGGAAATAGAACGAAGAACGTAAAAAAATATTAAAAAAAGAATAACGTACAGCTTGAGACATCGGAGAAAACAGTCACATAGTCCAGTGTACCAAGTTCCAGGATGATTATAAAAATGATTAAATTTAAAATGCTTTATTTGAAAGATTGCAATGAGAGAAAATGAAATAAAATACACAAAAGTATGTAGTGGTTTTTGTGAAAGATATGAAAATTATCAGTTGTATTTATAGTGAAAAAGAAAAACACTATACAATAACCAAAGAATATGGTGCAATGAATGGGGTTGCTTCTTTCTTGATTAGAGTTTTCGGATTCGAGCCTGGGTATGAAAAAATACTTGGTAGGGAGCGCTACCTTTCGAATGGGACCCTATCCGATGTGAATTTAAATTAGTCGGACTTCAATGCGGATACCGAACACCAAATGAGAAAAAAAAGAAAAGAAAAACACTATACTATTGTATGAAGGACAGAGACAACAAATTAAGAATGTAAAGTTACTTGTTTTTTTAAAATATGGGTTGAGCTGTGTTAGTTGGGATTTGTACGTCCTTAATTTTTTTTCACTTTATTTGAAATTTTTTAAGTTAGAGTTGAAGGGTTTAGATTGAGTAGGACCAAGATACAGTATTTGGATCGAGTGCAAGTTCAGTGACGTAACATATGAAGTTGGTGTGGAAGTGATGCTTGGCACGTGCATAGAGTATTTGGGTCTGTATTGGTGCAGGGTGGATGATCAAATGGAGGCTTGTCTCGTGCGGTACGAAGGTGCCATCAAAACTTGAAGGCAAGTTTCAAAGAACGGTGGTTAGACCAACTGGCAACTGGACTAAGTGTTCGCCAGTTAAGAACTCTGAAATTCAGAAGTTTAAAAGTTGCAGGGGCATATTTAAGAGAGATAGGATGAGAAATGAGGAAACTTGAGATAAGGTGGAAGTGACTTCGATGGAGGATACGATGCAGGAAGCGAAATTAAGATAGTTTAGACATGTGAGGAGGAGATACATGTATTTCCTAGTACAGAGGTGCTAAAGGTTGGTTATGAGTGGTTCTAGGAGAGTTGGCCGAAGAAATGTTGAGACGAAATGGTTAATTAGATCAGACATGACGATGCAGTTTCAGCTTACTGAGGACACGACCTGTTGATATAAGGTTGTAGAGGACACAAATTAGGTTAGTCGGTAGTAGTGCGCTGTTGTCGTATCCATCCATACTAGCCATCATAGTAGTATTATTGCTCCTTGCGTTTCATCATGTCCTTCGAATTCTATTATTATTTGTCGTTTTTTGTACTTCAATTATCATATTATTTTGTCGCAAGTACTGTTCAGAATGTCGTCTTGTTATGCTTTCACTTTCATATTTGCTTTTCTGGACTGCTTTGTACTACTTTTTCTTAAGTCGAGAATCTAATGAAAACCACCTCTCTACCTCTGAGGTAAGAATAAGGTTGGCAGAACACTGGATATGTAGGATTATACTGGGTCGACAGAACACTCAATATGTAGGATTACTCTGGATCGACTGAACACTCGATATGTAGGATTACACTAGGTCAATAGAACACTCGATATGTAGAATTACACTGGGTCGACTGAACACTCAATATGTAGGACTACACTGGGTCAACAGAACACTAATATGTAGGATTACACTAGGTCGGCAGAACACTAGATATATAGGATTATACTGGGTCGACAAAACAGTCAATATGTAAAATTACACTGGATCGACAGAACACCCGATATGTAGGATTACACTGACTTTATCTATGCACTTGACCCATTTTATAAACTTTCAAAAAGTCCACGATACCCTGTGGGGTACTTAGCATGTGTAATAAGACACCTACTCAATAATTTGATTACAATTATCAATAAATTACAATTTTTATATAACTAATTAAAAAATATCTTCTGGAAATAAATCAATAAATTCTTTTTCTATAACAACCCAAAAGAGATCCAACAAATTAAAAATCATGTCAAATTGAAAATAGAAAGTTAATTCCAAAATTGGGTGATGAAAGGTCAATTCATAGTAATTATTTATTGGAATATTTATGAAATCTTAATTTCAATTTGTCATTAAAGATAAAGTGACCAAATTATTTGATTTATAAAACGCACTATCTCAGTAGTTGTAATAGGAAAACAAAAAAATGTCTTTTCGAACTATGTTTTTAATCATTCACTTTTATTATTGATAAATATAGCATAATTTCATCATAGAAATCATTACTAAAAAATAAAAAAATAAAAATTAGCAACGGACAAATTTTATAAATAGATAGTAAAATTCATCGTTACTTCTATTTAACAACAAATTTAGTAATATATTATCAAAAAATTATATTAACTACGAGCAGCAAGCAATAGATTAGTAGCGATATTTATAATAATTATTTGTGTGTATCTCGTGAATACGAACAAGAGGACAAAAATGTCAAAAAAAAATGTCTTTTCATACCATATTTTTATTATTCGCTACAACTATCAATAGATATAACATAATTTCATCGTAGAGATCATTACTAAAAACAGATGTTAGTGACAAATTAATTTTATAGTCAAATAGTAAAATTTATCGTTAATTCTATTTAAAGACAAATTAGAGATAAATTATTAAAAAATAGTGTTCGCTACGAACAACTAGCAATAGAAAACGATGATGGTCATATTTTTTTTTTAATAATATATATATAAAACTTACTCCTCAATAAATTGTATCGAACTCTATAACGTAGAACAAATAGCAAAAGTTGAAAAAATATACCTCCAAATATAGCGTCCTGCTAAATTTAGTTTTCATAATTCCAGCTAAATCTAACAAAGTTTTTTAAATATGAAAACATAAAATTTTCAATTTTTTAAAAATAAATTTAATGAATCACAATTGCTCAAAGAGTATATTTAAAGAATTACTTTAAAATTTACTCACACAAAAGGGACCATATCTTATTTTCTCCACTATACTACAAATTAGTGTATCATTTTATGTGAGGCAGTTCTTTTATGAGATAAAAGGATAAAGGCCACTCATTTAGAAAATAGTAATATTTATTATATTTAATGTGGATGTTAAATAAATAATTATGTTGAATTTAGACAGTTTAAAATGAATGGAGTATATAAATAGGCGAATGGTAATTTATTTATTTGTGTTCACTGCTGATAATGTTAGATGACAGTCTAATATTTAACATATACATGAACATATATTATATTCGAATCTAATATTATCGAATCATCTCAATGTTTTTCCAAAAGTTATACTACTATTTCATTGTCGTTATTTTTATTTCTTTCGTTTATCATATATTGCTCTTCATTTCACATTATTTTGTTGTTGTTACTGTTTTTTTTCTTTTTCAAACTGCTTTGAAATGCTTTATTTAAGCCGAGGATTTATCTGAAATAATTCATCTATCTTTACAAAGTAAAAATAAGATCTAGACACACTTGATGTTTTTCATGCCTTACTTATAAAATTATACTATTATACTGAATTTATTATTAATGTATCACATAAGATGAAAGAATAGTAAAGAAATTATACATATTATAATCATATACATTAATCACTCAAGAATAAATATTAAATCTTACAAGCATTAGAACAATACACTGATAAGCAAATTTCACTTTTAACTTTAAATACAAAAAGAGAGAAATACATATATTATAGTGAATAAATTCAAAGTTTAATAATCCATATTTATCGAGTCATTCCTCCATGAATTTGTGGAGCCATTGCTATCCCTTTGTTTTGGTTGTCCATATTTTCCTGCCAACCTATATATATGTAAAAATAAATAAATTAATATCTCAACAATTTTAGATAAAGAAAATAAATTATTTCATTCGATTTTATATAATGGTGTTTGACTGGATAAGTAGCAGTTTAAAAAAGGAAAAAGATTTTTTTCACATACCAAATATATAGATGACATTGTTGTTGATTCAAGAGCATGTTATTAAAATGTTTAAAAGTTATAACAATAATCAAATATATGTGAAAGTGTCATTGTTTTCTAAACAAATTTGAAAATGTCCTACAAAATGTCATATAGACCACAAGTTATTATAAATATTAGACAACAATCAAATATTTTATATATAATAAAATTGATTAATAGACTAAAATTGATTAATAGAGTCTATCGCCTTTAATAGAAAATGATCAATCCTTAAAGTGAGATTTTCAAGCATAAATTTAGATTACTCAACCCCAAAATAGATAGCGAATGCTAAGAAAATCAGTTTTTTTTACCAATAGGTTGAGATGTACGAGTTATTATAAACGTTAGACGATAATCAAATATTTTATCATTGACTAATAGAATCTATCGCCTTTAATAGAAAACGGTTTACCCTCAAAATGACACTTTCTCATATGAATTCAAATTAGTTAAACCCAAAACAGATATCAAATATCAAGCGCAAACCAGACAGGGGCAGACCCACGTGCATTTTTTGAGTCCTCGAGCACCCAGTAAACTCAACGTAGAAGAGGTATAATTATATAAGAAACAGCGAAAAAATGATAAAATATATAAAATAAAGCACCCAGAGAACAAAGGCATGGCTGGGTGCTCTAGCTTTAGGCATAACTTTCATGTCTCCCATCCTAGGATCGAATCCTTGCAGCTGCACCCTTTAATAATTTTTTTTTTAAAGCACCCACAGCCTAAACTTGCTGGGTCCGCCACTGGAATCAGATAAAAAGAAAGAGGAATGTTGTTTGTCTACCAATAGACAAGCCAAATTCACGATGTTTGATAAAAAACGATTTACCCTTAAAGTGACACTTTCTAGCAAGAATTCAAATTAGTCGAACCCAAAACAGACATCGAACACCAAGCGTGAACCAGAAAAAAAAAATGTTATTTGTTTACCAATAGACATGTCAAATCCACGATGTTTGATAGAAAATGCTTTACCCTTAAAGTAACACACTCTAACATGAATTCAGATTGGTCGAACCCAAAACAGACATCGAACACCAAGCGTAAATCAGAGAAAAAAAAAAAAAAAAAAGAAGAATGTTATTTGTCTACCAATGGACATGTCAAATCCACGATGTTTGATAGAAAACGCTTTACCCTTAAAGTGACACACTCTCACATGAATTCAGACTAATCGAATTCAAAACAGACATCGAACACCAAGCGTAAACCAAATAAAAACGAAAGAAGAGTGTTGTTTGTTTACCAATAGACATGTCAAATCCGCGATGTTTAAGCTCACGATATTCTTGGCACAAAGCACAAGCTTCACAGCAAAAATGAAGCAAACAATCCCCACAAGGATTTTCTGGTAACCTGTATTGCTTTCTCATTTTTGTACGATAGAAACATGAATATAAACATCCACATCCTGTTAATGCTGATATTAAACAATATAATGCTCCACTTGCTCCACAAGCTGCCAAAAAGAAATAAAAAAATTTACGTACATGTCACAACTATATTTGGTCCCAAGAAAATAATAATAATAAGTTCAGTGGCAGATTCAGAATTTAGTAGTCGTGGGTGTTTGGGAAGTTCAAACAAATTTATTGACACCCAAAGTTTTGATGTTCCGCATGAAAATCAAAACACTCAGCTAAATTTTTTTGTTTTATGGGTGTTTTTTTCCATATTATACTAATTTTTATACATTTTTTATATGATTATACTTATTCTGCATCGGGTAATGGATGCCGGAGCATTTAGTACCTTCATGAATTATGATCAAATTTGCTACGACACACTTCAACTTCAAGAAGTCCTATTACCCACTCGAACTAAATTTTAGCGTATTTGTGTCATCTTTTTTAGCTGACGAGGTACCTTTGACGTGAGCCCCATTTTATGTAAAAAAAAAAGTGTCACATCAACACACAAAATGACGATAAAAATACGCTAAAATTAAGTTCATATGGGGTAATAGAACCTCTGTGGAGTTGGAGTGTATGTCGTGTCGTAGCAACTTTGATCATAGTTGCGAGGTATTGGATACTTATCTCAAAAAACGAATAATAATAACAACAATAACATATTCAGTGTAATTCAACAAATAGGGTTTGAGGAGGGTGTATGGTGTGTACGCAATCTTATCCCTATCTTATAAAGGTAGTAGATACACTGTCTACGTTCACAAGATTAAATGACATTTTAAAATATTCTACGTATATTTAACAAAGGCCATAAGTTATTTTCTTGAATTTTGTTTCAACCCAAGTCAAAATACTTACAAACTGTTCCTTTGTCGACGATCTCAGCAATCTGTCCAAATGTAATACATGGACACCAGCAAGTTATACAACCTGAAAGAAAAAAAAAGTTTAATAATCATAAATTTTAAAAAAAAAAATCCAATTTATATAACATAATTTGAATCAAATGAAATCTAAATTATTTATAATCTTAAATATAACATAACATCATTTGTAACTATAAGCTAAAATGTGAGATTTAAAACTAATTTTTTTCTTCAAATATCAGAATGTGACATTCTTTTGAAACAAACAAGGGAAAAAGGTTTCAAATATATTTAAACTTTCACGAAATTTGCTGTAGCACGTTTCAACTTTGCGGGGGTCCTATGACCCCTCTCGACTATTTATTATCGTATTTCTGCGGCATATATTTGTCCCGTTGGACCACTGCATAAATACACGCACACTAAGCATGTAAGGATCTGAAGTGATCCAGCTGGACAAATAAATGTCACAGAAATATGGTAATAAATAGTCGAGGGATCATAAGATCCCGCAAAGTTAAAGCGCGTTACAACAAATTTCACTAAAGTTTAAAAATATTTCTGGCTATTTTCTCAACAAACAAAACAAAAAGATAAAAGACAGTTTTATGCACGAAGCATTCCCATTTACACATGGTTTGAGGAAGGACTATATTTCAACTAAAGGTCAGCCCGGTGCATTAAAGCTATCGCTATGCGTGGTGTCCGGGGAAGAACCCCACCACAAGGGTGTATTGTACGCAGCCTTAACTTGTATTTCTGTCAGAGACTATTCAAGGCTTGAACCCGTGACCTCCTGATCATATTTCAACTAGGCCAACATTATTAATTAGGCAGCCGGCCTTACGCAAGTATATATAACTCTACGATTTAAATCCATAACTTATAGTCACACGAAACTAACTTTATAATAAGAAAATAGGTCAATATAAATTAAAACAGAGCGAGTAAAAGAGAACAACGTACAATTTGATACATCGGAGAAACAATCACATAGTCCAGTAGACCAAGTTCCAGGATGAATAGCCTGAAATTGGCCCGGCACGGGAATTCCGGTCGTCGGTTTTTCGTCATAAATTGATGGAGCTGAGGGATTCATAACTTATATACGTATTAGTTTTTCCGAAATAAAATGAAATGAAAGACACAAAAATAAAGTATGTAGTCGTTTTTATGAAAGATATGAAAACTATAAGTTATATTTATAGTGAAATATATAAAGAAAGAGTCAACAAAGGATGTCAAGTGACTTGATTTTTTATTTTATTTTTTTTAGTCTATGGTCAAAAATTAATGAATTTTGGTTGGAAATGTTCTTTAGTTTAACGTGTTATTTTGTGCAACTTGTTCACTTTTAAAAAAGAAGAAAATAATTTTTGTAACTTTGTGGCCACTTGTTTTTAACCTGTAGTTTTGACAGTTCTAACTTTTAATCAGCCACGCCACCTATTGTTACATGTGTGGAAAATAACGTAATATTTTATGGTAAAAATTTACACATATCAAATTAATATTTTTTTATTATAATTAAATAATTAAATTAAGTAAAATTTATGTTAATTAATCATGAATGATTAAGTAACATGAATTCTAAATTCAAACACATGGCATACATGTATTGACTTGGTGCAGGGGCGGATCCACGTGCATTTTTTGGGTGCTCGAGCACCCACTAAACTCGACGTAGAAGAGGTATAATTATATAAAAAACAGTGAAAAAATGGTAAAATATATAAAAAAACACTCAGAGAACAAAAACATAGTTGGGTGCTCTGACTTTAGGCATAACTTTTATATCTCCCATCTTGGGATCGAATTCCTGTAGCTGCACCCTTTAAAAATTTTTTATTAAAAGTACCCACACCCTAAAATTGTTGGGTTCGCCACTGACTTGGTGTATATATAAAAGAATATATTTACCGTAAAGGTACAAATAAGATTTGAATATATCGTATTATTTTTAAATTTCATTATAAAATTATAGTAAATATATTGTTATTATTTTTGTTATGTTCGGAGTACGAGAAAAGATCAAAACAATTAAATTGACTATAAAATCAGAAGTAGGTACTTCAAAAATTTTAAAATACTACCTAGCTAATTCAAAACAATACATAAAGTAAATAAATCAATATAACTTAATGATCAGAATATTTGAAAAAATTAAAAAGATTATAGTAAAAAAAGAAAATTATTTGATTCCTCAAATAAAACCTTTCCATAGATGAAAGCGAGTAACACATTTGAAATTAATAATATCGCTCTATCTTTTTATATATCAAACCGTATATTAAAGACTTCTTTCTATCGTAGTCGTGTTATTATATGCATCTGATTGATAACGTTGAGATCGATAAAGACTATGCTATTCCAATTAATGGTTAAAGTACTATATATTCACATTATTTTTGAAAATAATATCTAAATAAAAAACTAAAGAAAGAGATATTTGCTAAATAAACTTTTATGGCCACACAAAATTTTCCAAATGCAGTTGACTTGGTAGTTGGTACAATATATTTAATGATATATAGTCAATTCTATGAATTTTCTACTACGTATTTTATAAGTTAAATCTTAATAGGAAATTCGTTCATATTTACTACAAGATTTTTTAATAATTTTAACTTTAATTTAAAGAAGTCTTCAAGGCTTAATTCGAGTTTTTACTATTCTGATCTTGAAATTTTCCTAAAAACGCATTTTAAATTACTGAATTTAAATTTTTTTATGTGAGGGACAAAATTGAAATATACAAAAAAAATTATTGATTAGCCCATTATTATTTTTTTATTCTTTATTTAAAAAAAGGAGATAAGATGAATATTAGACCAACAATAGGTTGGTAAAAACTTACCCAATAGGTTTATCTAACTTTGACTATACTAATATACTGATTAAATTAAGGTAAATAATTTAATAATTAATTAATCGATGCGAGACCTTAATTAATTTTAACAGTTCGATGATTTAAAATGAACAATTTCACTCCCTTCATTTTATTTTATCCGATTTCTATACTATAAATAAATTTCTTATTTATCTTTATATTAAATAATTATATAAAGTAATAGTTATAAAATTTAAAATTTTAAAATATAATTAATAAAATTAATTTAATTAATAAAACCCCTGATAAATATGTTTCCTATATTAAGAGTGTGTGGCTGCTGAATTGCTAGGTGGGGCCAAACCGTGTTGAAAATGTGGATAAGGTTTCAAAGCTTTTATTCAATTATTATGGAAAGATGCGTGTATATATATATATATATAGTCTAAGAGAGCGTATGTTTAGCCCAAAATGCTTTGTATAAAATTTTATTTTATAATTAACACTTGTTGTTGCAATGTATTTTCAAAAAATTAATAACAATTGAACTAACAAAACAAAATCATAAATCTGCTAAATATATTTCTGAATGAAATATAAATCATACCAATATATCCGAATCAGATAATTTCTTCCCTTGTGATGGAGGATCTAATTTTTTGATCACCTACACAAGATAATTCCAACACTAAATTTATTTTTTCATGTGTTAAAAGTTCATCAAAAATCACAAACAGGAGATCGATGAGAGAAAGAAGTAGTTGTGTTTCTACATCTGAATTATCATCCAAAGAAGGGACAATAATCGAAAGAAAAAATTCACTGTCGATTGCTAATTATTTATAATTCATATATAATCTTTAAATTCATGAACTAAAAGAAATAAATAAATAAATAAATAAATAAATACAGAAAAAATGATGATAATAAATATAAAAAGAAGACTTGAATCATAACCAAAAGAAATCACATTATACCTTATCACTGGAATTATGCCAATAAGAAGTCGTACATCCAGCCAACCATGCATCTAAGTCCACAAAACAATATTCCTGTATCAAAATTGTGACTACCAAGATGAAGACATGTTTGCTCCTAAAGACACGTTTGAAACCGTCTTCATGACAGAAGCAAAATATAGAGAGCAGATAAAAAAAGTACGCTTTGCAAAATCACATATCAAAAACTCTGCTCGTTAGATCATTATTTTCTGGAGCACGATATAATACTAAATCTTGTGGGATGAATTTGGTGTAGATAGACCATATCCTTATATTTGTGAGGTAGAAAAATTATTTTTGATATACTCTTGGGTCAAAAGTGAAGTGTGATAGAAAAGTTATTTTCGATAGACTCCCCGCCTCAAAAATAAAGTGTGCAACACATGATTGTAATAATAGAGATTGCAAAATAGCAAAATATAATGTAGCAACAATAGTAATACGCATGAAAAAAATATAAAATTGTGCAATATCTGAATAAAACTACAACTAAGAGGACAAGAGGAGAGGTGGAGGCTAGCCCACACCCTCTCCCACACACAAAAAGATATATCTATTAACTTTCTACCCTAATACTCGATCTCCATATCTTTATATCTAAAATTTTATGATGTGATTCAACTCCCCCATATATTGAAGAAGAAGAATATTGGAAGAAGAAGAAGAAGACCTACACCAGAAAGAAATAACAGACATGTCGTATGTTGTTTAATTGTTTCAGAATATCAAATTTTATAAGAAAATTTTGGTAAACAAAAAATTTAACTCCTAAATCTAATATGAGTCTTGCTAAATTATTATTATTATTTTACTAAATTAATAAAACGTATGTTTATTGCTCCAAATACCAAATTTTATAAGAAAAACTTGTATAAGATAAATACAAATTTAACTCCTAAATCTAATATGAGTCACTACACGATTTTTTTTCTGTCTTTTTACCCAATTAATAAAACAATTAAAAATAAGATTGTTATAAGTTAGTAAAATTGTAACTGATTTAAAAATGTTAAATGTTAAGACTTTTAATATAGTTCAAATAACAAAAACAATTGAATGAATTAATGATTTATTTAAGGCAAAAATTTAGTCCAATATTTTAGGTACACAATTTAAATAAGAAAAGATTTAATAATTAAATTTTAATGAATTTTCAGCTTTTAAAAATAGAAAAAATATAGTAAAAAGACGAATGTGTCTAAAGATTCTTTTAATGAAGGGCAAAACGTTCAAACAACATTTCTAAGGCCCTTCACACTTTTAATATAGTATGGATATAGATATATCATGCAGATTTGATTGTTTTTTACGTGTTAAGTATACGAAAATTATTATTGAGAAAAGTGACGAGATTAATACCTACGACCTTTTTATGTTCTGATATTATTTTGAAATATATAATTACGACCTCATCATCGGAAACATTTAGAAAGGATGTACTTTTATTTATTTAGTTATGTCTTCAACAAATATTTTTATTTTTTAAACTATCTGAGTTAAATTCTGATAAATGACAAATGAGGGTTATGATAAAGTATTAATTAATTTTTTATTCTTAATTAGAAATTTTGATGTGAAAATTTCCGATTGTAATCCTTCAATATGAGATAATTAATATGTAAAGGCATATTTAATAATTAGCCACCAAGAAGTCTCATTCAAGGACCCCTTGCAATGAAAACATGGGCTGCCACTTTTTACATTTAGTTTCAAGATTGTAATCCGAAAAGCTTTTACAAAAAAGAGAATTTTATTTTTAAAACTTAAATTTGTAATTTTTTAAGATGAAAAAATCTTTATCATTCTGTCATAGCGACACAATCGTTGATGATCGATTCAAGGTTTGTTCTGGAATTTCATTAATTCAAATTCACGTCGAAAAGTGTCACTTTTGCAATTTTCTAAATACAATTGACTTGGTACAAGATATATAGTCAAGTCAATGAATTTTCTACTATGTATTTTATAAGTTCAATTTTAGTAAGAAAATTTAGTGGCATTTACAATAAGATATTTTCGTTTCTTTTTCACATCACAAATTAATGCATTTAGTCAACTTTTTCTTATATCACTATCATGAGAGATAAGAATGTATACATCGTAAAATCTTACCCACATTCATATTTATATTTATATCAGATTAATGTAATATATTATGGTTAAGTGACTTAATGAAGTAAAATGTATGTTACTTAATTATGATTAATTAATATGAACTCTAAATTTAAACACGTATCATGTATTGACGTGGTGTAAATATAAGTGTGGGTAAGCTTGTTCATATATTTCAAAATCTTAATAAAAATTTAATAGCATCAAAATAAATATTATTGTCACAGGACCCTTTCCGGATATTTTTTTCATATATTCACCATCTCAATTAAATTAAGTTGACTATCACAATTATTTCAACACTCTAATTTGCTTCTCAGTAGTCAATTGAAAATTAAAACTATGATTTCAGTCTCCTCGTATGCTCTTTAATTCAATTTTTCAGACATTTTAAAATCAATTTTCTAAAATTTATGATCACATATATTACTTTTCTTATTTATCAAAATTCCTTTTTTGTTTTAGATTTATGAAAACTAAATAAGTTCACTTATGATTACTAAAATATGCGGGGAAATTAATACTTCATGTAAAAAATAAAGTGTTTTTCAAAATTAAATAGTTTAGTTATAGTTAAGATGATAGTTGATTGGATCTTATCTTAACCTTTAAAAATTAGATTAGACAAGTGTCATTCATCTAGATGTGTATTTCAGAAAATTGCGAGAAAATATATAATGGAAGGGAGCCAAATCCAGTTTTTACCATGTATGCTCATATATGAAAAAAAATCATTATAGGAAGAATTTAAATTTTGTGTACTGTCAAATACAAAATATTCTACACGGTGCCTTATATTGCCAGCACAGCCATTAAACTCTTAACTTTAATTTGTAATTAAGTTTTATGGTCAAACGATGCCATATTGCCAGCACGGCTAGCTAGTACGGCTAAGCTAGCCGTACTAGCTAGCTAGTTGATGCAAATACTTAAAAATGGTTTGGAAATTCATGGCTAATCTATTATTATTGGAAATCACAACACACACTCACATACAATAAACAATGACAACTACAAGAAAACCTTAATTGCCCTTAAAAAAAACTATTTTTATTAAACGCTTCCTAACAAAAGCAACTCCGTATTTAAGGAACTCAAATCCGAGATGACCTCTGGTTAAGGATGAAGGAGAAACGACCAAATTGATTTATTGCACTCTTGCAAGCTCGAAACATTAGAATTCGCACCGAAAAGTCCTAAATTAGGGTAAAGCACTTCCTAACAAAGACAACTCCGATCCAGGACGACTCGAATCCAAAACCTCTAGTTAAGGATTGATGCAGATACTTGGATTTAGGTTGGCATATCCATTCATTCCATCAGTCCAAAGGCGGAGCCCGAAAAATTTAATTTATGAATTCTTAACGCCAATTCTTTGTACATGTTTACTGAATTCTGAATAAATTACAACAATTTAAAAACGTTAGACTAAGAACCAAAGAATAATAAATATCGAAGGCGTAAAAGATCACTTTCTTTTTTTTTTGGTTTCCCATCCTGTGTTCGGTACCCGCATTGGAGCCCGACTAATCCGGATTCGCGCTGGGTATATAGGGCCCCATTCGGGGGTAGTGCTCCCGACAGAGTTTTTTTCATTCCCAGGGTCGAACCCTCAACCTCTGATTAAGGGTACAGCAACCCATATCAGTAAAGATCACTATCTTTCTCGTGATATTGCCCGTATACATTATTAAAAAAGTACAATCTATTATTGCAAAGCTCAACACATACTGACACTAAACAATAAAAACTAGTAGTAAAAAAAGACAGAGTAGACAGATAACATTAAGTGCATGCATGACCCTCTTATGTTCGTCGTGTAGCATTCAGACCAAATAATTCAATGAAATTACGTCGATACGTCCTATATTATAGATAACGTAAGAGACAATTTTGTTTTTTCCTCGAGGAATTTTTAGAATTCTCACCGTTTCAACCTTTCAATTCGTTTCTGACCATCAAATGAAATGCATTCTTATTGAGCCCTTAAAACCCTATTTTTGTCGTATGGCTCCTAGCTAGCTAGTTCATGCAAATACTTGGATTTATCGCGCTTAAAAAAATATTTTTATTAAGTGCTCCATAACAAAAATGACTCTGTGTTCAAGGGACTCGAACCCGAGATGACCTCTGGTTAAACATGAAGAAGAAATGGCCAAGTTGATTTATTGCGTTCTTGAAAGCTAGACATACTATAGCTAGTTGATGGAAATAATACAAGAAAACATTAAGTGTCCACATTGAAGTCCGACTAAATCTAAATTCGCATCGGGAAGTCCTTCCTAACAAAGGCGCGACGGCGACTCGAATCCGAGACCTCTGGTTAAGGGCTGATGCAGATACTTGGATTTGGATTGGCATATGTAAGAAACTCTGAATCCTTTTCAAGAACCCTAATCTCTTCATCATCACAAGCAATCCACAACTCTATTCCTTCATGGCATGGACTTTCTAGGAACACAAATTGTTGCTTGGATCTCACATGAGCATCAGGCAAATCACCCATATGAGCAATCCATACAGGCTTTCCCCATCCAAAATCAACATTATATAGTCCCATATTGCACCAACTTGTGAATCTAAAAATCTTTATGTTCTCATTTGTTGACAAACTTTCAAGCACATCGTTGAGTGATTCGAACGCGCACTCGCTATCTATACCTGTAAGCAAGTAAATAAAAGTGTGCGTGATCAACCAGTAGTTTTCAATAAGCCCGGTGCACTAAAGCTCTCGCTGTACGCATGGTTTGGGGAAGGGTTCGATCATAGAGATCTATTGTACATGCAACCTTACCTTGCATTTCTGCAAGAGGCTGTATCCAAGAATTGAACCTCTGACCTCCTGGTCACGTGGAAGAAACTTTACCAGTTACTCAAAGTTTCCCCTTTCTCAAGAACAACCTCGCTCTAAAATGGGCAGCTAGCCCGGTGCACTAAAGCTTCCGCTATATGCATGGTTTGGGGAAGGGCACGATCACAGGATCTATTGTACACACAACCTTACCTTGCATTTCTGCAAGGGGCTGTTCCCAACGCTTGAACCTGTAACCTCCTGGTCATGTGACAACAACTTTACTAGTCACTCCAAGGCTTCCCTTCTTCAAGAGCACCCTCTAAAATAGGTCACTAGTCCGGTGCACTAAAACACCTGCTATACACATGGTTTGGGGGAGTGCCTGATCACAGGAATCTATTGTACGCAACCTTACCTTGCATTTCTGCAAGAGGCTGTTTCCAAGATTTGAACCTCTGACCTCCCGGTTACACATGGCATGGTATGGTAACGTACTTTACCAGTAACTCCAACACTCCCCTGTTTCAAGAGCAGTGCTCGCACCCTCTAAAATGGCCAGCTACCAACTAGCCCAATGCAGTACTAAAACTCCCGCAATACGCCTGGATTGAGGAAGGACCCGATCAGAGGGATCTATAGTCCATGCAACCTTACCTTGTATTTCTTCAAGAGGCTGTTCCCAAAGCTCGATCCTGACAACAACTTCACCAGTTACTCCAACGCTCCCCTTCTTCAAGAGCACCCTCTAATAACATCTTAAAATTCATAAAATCAACTATATATACACACACATACCTTTAATGTTCTCAGGATTTAATTGAACAAACACCTCCCTTAGCATCATTCCCAAATCAGGCAACTCCATGCTAACGTCTAAAGGATCATAAAATGCAAATGCCAACCATAGAAGGTTCCCAAAAGTTCTCTGAGGCAAAGATGTCACGATTCGAGGCCTTAGATTAGCTACATGAGTGATCATCAAAGTCTTTGGTGCAGCGCCATTCGCGAGGGACACAGAGGCTACCGCAATCCTTTTGCATATGAAAGATGTCAATGCTTCTATCTTAGATGGAAAAGGAACACTTTCACTTGATGTATTAGCTTTAAGTGCTTTTATAGCTTTGGAATCAAACAAGAACCTTCTCATTGGTGACTTTGAACCTTGGAAATAGAAGTTTTCGAAATCTTTAATGAACTTTGTTGGTAATGATTGTATAGGAGGGAATAGTGACATTGCTGATGTGAAATCTGGATGTAGTTCTTTGTCACCTTCACCATGGCTTAGCTTGGCCCATGTTTTCAAGAAAGCACTCATTGCTGATAAATCTACAACCTGCAGTTATATATACATGAGATATACATAAATCTCTTCAGTCATTTGCTGCGCCCCGTGCCTACACCCAAGCATTCGCCGAGCCAAGATTTTCATTAAGAGGGTTCGAAAGTGCACACACGAACTTGCTAAAGGGGGTTCAACATCTACTATATATACATGAAATATACATAAATCTCTTCAGTCATTTGTTGCGCCCCGCGCCTACACCCAAGCAGTCACGGAGCCAAGATTTTCATTAACGGGGTTCGAAAGTGCACACACGAACTAGCTGAAGGGGGTTCAACATCTACTATATATACAAGTGTAGTATGTAGTGGCAGAGCCAGGATTTCCATTGAGGAGGTTCGTAAGTAAATATACGAACTAGTCGAAGGAGGTTAACATCTATTATATATGCATAAAAAATATTTTCAACCATGTAAAATAGTTTAAAACAGAATAATTTTTGGTCGAAGGGGATTCGAATAAGCCCCTGGAGCAAATGCAACTCTGCCCCTGCTGGTATGACAACTTAAGGTGGATATGGCCAAAAAACAAAAAAATTAGTTATATCTTGATTTTTTGAAATGACAACTATTTTGGACCATCATTATTCAGTAAGGACGACAAGTAAAATGGACCGGAGGGAGTAGTACTACTATACAAACTAGTACACTCTCTTAATAATGTTCGAAAAAGAATGTTACCTACCTTTTATAACTAAAAATAATTTAACTTTAAAATTCTTCCTTTCCTCTAAATGAAATGATTTTTGGCCGCACAGATGCCTTCAAAGATTTATTTGTGATTACACCTTTCTTTCTTAAACTTTGTGCATACTCAAACGATATCTATAAATCAGAACGGTGAGAATAGTAACTATCTTTCTGTCTATCTATCTATCTATCTATCTATCTATCTATCTATTTATCTATCTATCTATCTTTCTGTCTGTCTGTCTATATACATGTATGTATGTATGTATGTATGTATGTATGTGAGTGTGTGTATGTGTATATATATAAAGATAGAGGAAATTAAAACCTTATGAAGCATGCAAACTCCAATGGCAATTCCCCCACATAAAAATGTGGTGGTTTGGATAGCAAGAAGAAGTTGATTACAACTTGGCTCTAAGCAATTGCCTTTGCATGGAAGAAACTTGTTAAGGAATGAAATATTAGGATTTTCAAGAAACTTTGAGAGATCAAAGTTTCTTGGGCTTCCATGTATAGAATTCCCTCATCATTACACTCAATGGAGTTTACATCTTTCAATCTACCACCAAGAGGGTAGTAATAACTCAGAGTTTCAGACAGAGATTTCTTCAGAACGTCGTGGTGGTGGTGGTTGACATTGTAAAAGAGAATGATTGGGATGTATGAACATGGAGAACATTGATCTAAGAAGGATAGTTTGTAGTTCCTCAAGTGTTGAGGAGTTGGTATAGAAGGTTTGATACATTCTTTGGAGAGAACTTTAACATTCATATTTTTTATCAAATGTTGTTATAATAATCCTAGTATATTGTGGCCTTTTTAAGGATATATTAAGATGTACGATGAGGTGTTTGTTGGCTAAGTTAATGTTGGAGCCATAAAGTGACGGTGGTGGACCCAGGATTTAATGAGGGGTCGGAGGTTCAGACATACATATTGATCAAGGGCGGAGCCACTTTATGGCTTGGGATTTCATATCCGAACTCTCTTTGACGGTAAATTATACTATTTAGACATAATTAGAATTATTTTTATGTATATATATAGTTGCGTTGAACCCCTTTCGGCTAGTTCGTTTGCTTCATTCGATTTTGAACCCCCTTAGTTAAAATTCTAACTCCGCCACTGATATTAACGTCCAAAATTTTAAGGTTCAGCCTGAAAACCAAAGCACTCAGATATTTTCTTGATTTTAAGAGTGACTTTTAAAATCTTATACCAACTTTTATCCATTTTTTAAAATATAATTATGTCGAACTTGCACCTTAAAATAGCATATATGTTTGCACATGGTAAGTTTTTTTTATCATTCTTTGGAGAGAACTTTAACATTCATATTTTTTTATTAAATGTTGTTATAATAATCCTAGTATATTGTGTGGCCTTTTTAAGGATATATTGAGATGTACGATGAGGTGTTCGTTGGCTAAGTTAATGTTGAAGCCGTAAAAAGATGGCGGCGGACCCAGAATTTAATTAGGGGTCGTGGCCAGGTACTCAGGAGGTTCGAACATACATATCGACGTTCAAAATGTTAGGGTTCCGCCTGAAAATCAAAGCGTTCAGCCAAAGGCGAAATCAGAATTGCAACTCAGGGGTCCAATATTTGAAGAAAATCTAGTCGAAGGAGATTCAACACCTACTGTAGATACATAAAGATAATTTTAATCATCTATAAATGATATATTTTTTCGTCGAAGGAGGTTCGGATGAACCCCCGCAAAGAACTGGCTCTGCCCCTGCACTTAACCATCTTCTTGATTTTAAAGATGTTTTTTAAAATTCCATACTATTTTTTTATATATATAATTATAACTAATTTGCGTCGAGTTTAGACGTAAAATAGCATATATGTCTGCACACGGTAAAAGAGTGCCTATATTTTTAATACAAGGTAGGGAGGTTGGTGACCAATCTTTTGTGGCAATTCATATTTCATTCATTGGATGGAAAAAGTTTTAATTAAAACTCTCTTTTAAGTATATACCCTTTTTACCTAAATACATTTAACATTTTTGGTTTGCATGTTGTTCAAGAAAAAAATTAACTAAAGACTAATTTAACTAAATTATCTTTATTTATTATTTATCTTTGTTTAACACTTAATATTTCTCCATATTTGTAATTAAGGATAAAGATGAAAATAAATAAATAATTATGTCTTAATTTTCGAAAATAACATGTATTATATATGAAATACAGTATCTGTTTTTACTAAAAATAACAATTACTATTTAATAACTCAAAAAATATTTACAAAAATTATAGCCACCGAAAAGTCTCATTTACGGACCACTTGCAATTACTATAAATGTGCTACCACTTTTTTATTTTTATTATTTCAAGGTATCTATTTGTTTTAGGATTCGACTATTTTAAATTCATGTTAGAAAATTTTATTTTGAGGATAAAATGCTTTTTGTCAAAGGAAAATTTCATTTTGAAAACTCAAATTCAAAATCTTAATTTAATTAATTGAAACTTAGGCTGAGTAGATTAATTAGGTGCTTATGTTTGTTTATTCTGAAGACTTCGTGGTGAATTGCAAATGATTCGACCGTTACTGCAACTACCGTTGTTATTATTGTTGGGCTATTTGCTCATCAAAGTGGTATGTGAATTGAGTTTGAAATATCGTGAGTCAGTTTAAATTTTAGACTGTATTTATTGTGAACGTTAAAGCATTGAGAGGACAATTGTGTGATGGGTTTTGTTGGACACTTATTGTTGACAACTATTTAAACAAAAGTTTCATTAAAATAAATTTATAGCTATTTATTTGGCTACATTTTATGGCAAAAATTACAATTGATAGAAATATCACAAAAAACTATATATAGCAATGAATTAAACATCCAATTTCAATTTTAAAAAAATGGACTCTTGAGTATGGTCTTGAGCACTTCATTATTTACAAATTAACTCAATAAATTTTAATTTTTAAAATTAGCAATTCCGCTAATATTAATGACTAAAAATGAAAATTACAATGTAAATCTACCACAACTTTATTATACTATATACAAAGTAGATTCAAAATAGAAATTTATAGCAATTCTTTTTCAATATAAAGTGGAGATTTACAAATAAAGTTAAACAACGTTACCTTAAATCATATTTTTGTTAGATGACAATAATAAGAAGAATTAGATGGAATTTTAAAGAAAACTAGTTTTTGCCCTAGACCCCCAAAATTTTAAAGTCCAAACAATTTCTAATAGTGAATTTCCTTTTTCATTTTCTTCTTAGATAATTTTGAAGCTATTCTATAATAAAATTAAAGTATATATATATATATATTTACTTATTTATTTTTGAAAAAGAAGAAGAACTACTAGTAGCGTTGTATGTTGAGGTAAGATCGTTTTACATTTAACACCATGCTAACAAGGTAAAATTTAATAATTAAAAAGAAAATCCAAATTTAATTTTTATTTTATTATATCTCATGGACATCTGACATTAATATTTAGAGATGTCTAGATGATATCTTTTAAGTTGAACTGTTTAACTAACACATTGTAGATATGTATCATAGCTAAAGAAAAAGAATTATACCCTCATTTGTTGATTTTTAGGGGAAATCAAATAAATTAACTATATATATATATTTAAAGTGTGAAGACTCTTAGAAAAGTGATTTGAACTTTTTACCCTTCGTTAAAAGACTCTTCTTTAGATAAAACAGTCTTTTCACTATTTTTTATTTATTATTTAATAATTTTTATTGCATTAACTATACTTCCTAAAATATATGGGACTTCTAAAATATAAATATATGGGACTTCTAAAATATATGATAGGAGAATTAATTAATTTTTTCCTTTTTATGGTTCAATTAGAAAAATACACCTAAAATAGGATTCTATTAGAAATACTTTTATAAATATTGAGATGTATGTTAAACTAGAGAACAAACTGATTTGCATATTGGGAGACCATGATTGATGCTCATCTAACTTGATTGGATTGCATGTCTAGATTGATGGATGCTTGATTTTCTAACCCTCAACTTGCATAATAGAATTCAATATTTGTTTATATATATATATATATATATATATATATATATATATATCTTCTTTCTTTTCATTCAAAATCATTCTTTAGGGTCAAAATTTTCGCTCAGATAAGAATTAGTTGGATCAAAATCAAAGCTTTGTGATCACTATTATATATATTTTTATAGTTTACAGGTAGTGGATGAATGTTGGTTAGCTTTGAAGAATTTCTTGTGTAAAGATTAAGTTTAATTGTATTGTTTTGATATCTTTATTGTCTAATTGTTTTATTTTAATTTACAGATGCTATATAAATGTGGGTCGGGTTTGAAATTTTTTTTTAGGTAAAGGTTTGGTTAAATTGTATTATCGTAATATCTCTATTAGTTTGTTATTTTGTGGTAGTTTATAGTTCGTAGATGAATCTCGATCAGCTTTGAGAAATTTTTGTGTGTAAAATTTAAGTTTAATTGTATTATTTTGATATCACTTTATCGTATTATTTTGTTGTAGTTTACAGATGATGGATAAATGTTGGTTGGCTTTAAGGATTTTTTTTTATGTAAAGGTTAGGTTTGGTTGTATTATTTTTGTATCTCTATTATCATACTATTTTTTATTGTTTACAGGTGGTAGATGAGTGTCGAAAGACTTTGAGAAAATTTTTGTGTGTAAAAATTAGATTTAATTGTATGATTTTGATGTTTCTATCATTTTATTATTTTGTTGCAATTTATTGATGGTAAATGAATATCGATCGACTTTTAAAAATATTTTTGGTAGAGATTAGGTTTAATAAATAAATTCTCCATCTTTATATACTCAAAAGTTATTAAATTTAATTATTATATTCATCTTTAGTATTTAAACAATCATCCTATTTACTGTAATGTTTGAACTCATGATACACGCGCAAGACGCGTACACCTAAACTAGTATATATATATATATATATATATCAACCTCGCTTCCTACCATGTCAGTATAAACTCGACCTTCGGGAAATGGTCCAACACAAAGAACGCGGTGGTCCAGACATCGGCAGCTATAACTGCGTACACTAAGATACATCTTACCCTTACATCTCTTGAGATGATTGTTGTTACACGAACACGGACTCCGTTGTGCTTGGTACTGATTTGTTGTGGGGGGGGGGGGGGGGGGGGGGGTAAGCTAATAAAGAGAGGTGGTCTAAAATGCTATAGTGATCATCGAAAGAGCTAGACAAATAGGAGAAAATCGTACTATTGTGAAAAGGAAAGCGTCACGCTTGGGCTGTGCTCTCGGCAATACATATATATATAAATTTATTTTTTTACACAAGCCAATATGCACTTAGTCACGGCTTTAGAGCAAAGACTGTCTTTTTTCTTGAAAGTTTATGGTTAGCTAGAATTGGAAAAAAAAAAAATATATAAGATTTATCAAAATATATATACGTGAAGAATTGAACTTCTTATATACATATTGATCACTTCCAAATTGAAAAGCATCCTAAACTTCAAAAGAAATTGAAAAGATATAATACATATCTGTACATTCTTGATTCAACAAAACACAAGTTTATATAGACTTAAAGGTGTCAAGTGTATAGTTCGAATGCATCAATTAATTTCACGAGTTATCTTCTGTACACCATCAATATAAGTATCAGAATCAGATAACTCTGTCCATCGTGACTTGAACAAAGAATCTAAAACATCACTTTTCTCATCATTACTTGTCTATATATATAACAAAAGAATTTGACAGTTTCAACCTCAACATTGCAAAAAAGCCATCTACCATTTCAATCATCATAAGTGCGGGGATTATATTTGAGTCCGTATTTGTTAGTATCGTAATCAGGAGGTATCTCATCACCTGCAAAATATTAGAAAAAAAATAAGTATAACAAAGAAAACCAGAGTAGGGTTGACGCGAAACAAGTTAAAAGCATCATTTTTCTCTTCATTACTTGTCTCCATATAACAAAAGAATTTGACAGTTCCAACTTGAATATAGCAAGAAACATTGAACCAGAAAATACAGAATTTTCTCTCGCGAAACACAAGTTCACAATCACAAGGGAATAGAATTTTTTTTATACAAAACGACGACATAATATTATTTCCAATAGAGCATTTTGAAATGTTGTGTGTGTTGCGATAAGAATGAGACAAATAAATCCATCAAGCTACATCAAACTCAAGAGTTTCTAAAACACTCCTAAACAAGTTAGTTGTAACAAACAACAGCTCGAAACAGATGCTGGGAGATTCGGAGGCAATGGCGTACGAAAAGAAGTTCAAGATTAAGGAGAATCATATACTTCAAAAGCAGTTGAAAAGATATAAATACCATTACATTCTTGATTCAACAAAACACAAGTTTACATAGACTAACGGTGTCAAGTGTATAGTTTGAATGCATCAATTATTTCACGAGTTACCTTCCATACACCATCACTATAAGTATCGAAACTAGATAACTCTATCCATCGTGACTTGGACACTGAGAAAGAAATCACCCTATAACTTATTCATCTTTCATGCAACATCAAAAAGAATCTTCTACTACCAAAGGATGTCTCGTACAATCATGAACAAGAGAATGTAGAATCTTGAAACCACAATTGAAATGGGTGCAATCTCAGAGGGCAGTTTATGTATTAATCCTAAATTAAAACAAAATACTACCCTACCATAGATAGAAGCGAAACAACCCAAGGTATTCATCATCAAACATAACAAGAATCATAACATCACAACACTATCTATCTCCAGTGTTAGCTTGTAACACAAATAACATCATTATATTCTCAGAATAAGTACGAGACTAAAAGACAACGTCACCAATACTTGTTCCCTTGTCTTAGTAATAACACAAGTAGACAAAAGTGGTCTTAACAAGAATCAGAAGATATCTCATCACTTGCCATCTAAGTATAACAAAGATCAAAACCAAAGTAGGGTTGACACAAAACAAATTCAAAACATCATTTTTCTCATAATTACTTGTCCGTATATAACAAAAGAACTTGACAATTCCAACCTCAACATAGCAAAAAGAGCCATCTACCACTCCAATCATCAAAACTGCGGGGGATTATATGTTCCAACCTGTGAACATAGCAAGAAACATTGAACCAGAAAATACAGACCTTTCTTTCGCAAAACACAAGCGTACGCAAACCTTGCCTCTAACTTGGGAGGTGGATAGACACTATTTCTAACAGAGTTCAAGACAAACCATATTAGCAATATAATTTTTTTTTTTTTTTTTACGTATAACATTATTTGATGTGAAAAAACAATCACAAATAACAGAGTCATGCATAACAATTGAAGAATTGATGTTCAACTACACACACCAAAGACTTGTATGCACATGGACCTGAATTTTCAAGCATGTCAAAGCCTCTATAGCAAAAGAAAAAGGCAAAAAATTGGCTAAGTTATTCCAAAATTGTGGACTAGACTAGAGAATTTTGAAATATTGTTGTGTGTTCAGATAAGACCAAAGCAAATAAATCCATCAAGAGGTCGTTTGGTTGCCGTGAGGAATTTGGAAGATGAAGTCGGTCCACCCACCCACCCCTTTCCAAATGACATGAATGGTTGGACACCATATCCCCGCAACAACATAACCAGTGAATTCCCACAAAGTGGGTTCTGGGATGGTAAAGTTAAGCAGTCCATACTCGCCTGCGAGTAGATACCCTCAAAAACCCAAGTTATATATATATATAATATAAGTAGTAACAGGCTAGCTAAGGTAGAAGGGATTATTTATGTCATGATTAGCTATCTCGGGATAACTTATATACATCACTATGGTACAAACAGTGGGATAAATAATCTCGAGACTACCTAATACCCGAATTGCGTATTGGAACACTTGAAGGATGCATGACTTTATGACAATACACTCGTCACTATAGACATGTATGGTTCGACACTAAATCCCCACAACAACATACCAAGCGTATTCCCACAAAGTGGGTTATGGGATGGTAAAGTGTCCGCAGTCCATACTGCGAGTGGATACCCTCAAAAACCAAAGGTATATATATATAATATAAGTAGTAACAGGCTAGCTAAGGTAAGTTACCTTTAAGCCTGCAAAAGTCCACCTCATATTTTTCTCCTCCCGGTTTCTCCCATACCTGTGCTTGAAGGGTGTCAAAATTATTATTATATTAGGCAACGAATGTGATATAATACAATATCACTCCTAGAATCCATTGGTTGGCTTTCAGAATTTTCACAAATTTGTAATCTCGACCCTGAATTGAATATCTCAATCAATCACAAACAATTGAATGAGGATATACGTACGGACATAAGCTTACCTTGTCAGAATTGTATTTGTCAATGGCCAATTGGGACATCTTAATAATTTCTAGATCGTTTTCGACGTCTTCTAGTGAACAAATAAAAGACGAACCAGGCGGAAGAGATCTGAGCCACTTATTAATAGAGCTCACACTCACACTGACATCGAAACCCTAGATAGATTTTAAAATGATAAAAGAGAACCAAAAGGGTAAAACAATGGAAAGGTTAAAATCAGTTGAGTTGATACTAATATTTTAGAATATATATTATTAACTTAAAATAAATCTTTTATTTTATTTGTTTTTATTATAGAAAACTCCTAATTGGTATCATTAATTTCAAATATATTTTTTTTGCACATTCAAAATATCTAAACTATAAGATAATCATGATATTATAGAATCTTATCTTTCTAAGATTCTAACAAATTTTAAAATTTTGAATTTGAAATACATTATCCCTTTCTTAAAAGAAAAAATAAATTTCATTATTCTAAAATTAGAAATCCATAATTGAAAAGTTCAATAGACTTTTACTATCCAAAACGTGTTACTTTTAAAATATAAATGATATAAAATACACGTTTTTATCTTCTTCATTTGAATGTTAATTGTTTAGAACAAAATATTATTTATATAATAATAATAATAATAATAATAATAATAACAACAACAACAACAATAACAATAACAATAACAATAACAATAACAATAGTAATAATATCCATTTAGAACTCTTTTACAACTTTTTAAGTTTATCCTTTAAGATATTGTAACCTAGGGATGTCAAGTGGGCCGGGCCGATCCTAGTACCTAACCCGGCCCGGCTTGACCCGTCCCGGTAAGCCCTAGGACTTTAGGATTTTGGGTCCTGGGCTGATTATTTTGTTAAAATAGGCCCGGCTAACCCGGCAGGCCCGCCGGTTAACCGGCCCGACCTGGCCCGAAAAATTTTTAAAAAAAAAAAGATATATTTTATAAATTAGTATATAAGTATATCTATATATATTGTAATGTATATAATGTAGTATATATTATAAGTAGTAGTATATATACATTGAATGGTGCGTATACATAGAATAGAGTGTATATATGTGAATAGATCTTCTATAGACGTGTATATTTAACGTATACATTACTTTATGTTTTATAAATTAGTATATATATATTGTAGTATATACTTTTTTTAAAGTAGTACATATATATTGAAAAGTGCGTATATATGTGTATATATCTTCTATAGACGTATATCTTTAAAGTATACATGTGTATATGTTTTATAAATTAGTATATATATATATATATATATATATATATTGTAGTGTATATATATATATTATACTATTATAGCATATATTTTATTTAAAGTAGTACGTATAGTCATATATAATTATATATTGAATGGTACGTATATATGTGTAATTGTTTATATATTTTTTTAAAAATATATATTGTATATTGGAGTGTATATAGTGTATATTGGAGTGTATATAG
>NC_061118.1:39311677-39322482 GCF_002878395.1 Capsicum annuum | reverse complement strand
GTTTCGGGTTGGTCCGGACCGGCCCGTTTGACACCTTTATTGTAACCCCACCCAACCTCTTATTTAAAATTTTGAAATATAGTTTCTTTTTACCCAAATCAATATGTCAACCAACAATATAAATGAGATATATTTCATTCTTTCTCTCTTTCTTTGCTATTTAAATAACTTCTTCTCCCTCTTTTTTTATTTTTTTTTATTTTTATTTTATAGGTCAATTTATTTGCTTTCTTCAAAGTATGAAAAATTGTGAAAACATATTGATTTCATTTGGTAACTACATCAAAATTTGTTACCATGGTAAATTATATGAATTTGATTGTTTTGTTCAGGAAAATAGTATGTTGAATTGATCAAATTTCAAACTTTGGAGATCTTAAATGGAGGTACGACATTAGTTTTAAAAGATTCGTGAAAGTAAAATGTTCAATGGAATATTGTATGAAAAGATTTGTTATGTGAAATATGTTGAAATTTTACTGAATCGAAAAAGTGATATATACTTGAAATGTATCATGAAGATATATTTTAAAAATTTAAATTTTTGTTGTGTGTTGTTATGTTGTTATTGTTGTTTATAATTAGATAATTACAATTATCTTTTAGTACTGATGTAACTAGAAAATTTTAAATTTCTATATATGATGTATACAAATATCTCATGAATGGTCGAACCTTTTATTTTAAGATAATATTATTATTTAACATGTTTGAAGTGTTATTAAGACGATCAGACAAAACTGATAGGATCGAAATAGAGTGACGAGTATTGTAAGAGGTAGGGGAATTATTGTGGGCTAGGTATGGATATTATGAGAGGTAGGGGGATTGTGGTGGTCTGGGGTAGGAGGTGGACTAGGTGGTGGGTGGATAGACGGGATGGTGGATGTATGTGGATGATGTTTGGGGATGTGGAGGGAAACTTTATAAAAAAAAAAAAATTGGGTTTAATTTAGGGTTAGGGTGGGGTGGGAGGTAAAAAGAAAAATCTATAAACGAAAATTAAAAAGCATTTTTTTTGGGTGAGGGTTGAGGGTGGGGGAAGATGTGTTGGATAGGGGTCGAGACGTATGGCGGGGGTTAGAGGTGGCGTAAGAAACTTTTTAAATAAAAATTTTAAAAGTTAAAAAAAAAAGGGTGTGGATAGGGTGGGCAAAGGTGCGGGATGGGTGATTTTGAAAGTAACATGAGAGCTTTTAAATCAAATAATGAAAAAATTATGAACAATAAGTATGAAAATTTAAAAGAAAATAACAAATTATATGTGCTTAAATTTTTAATTAAGAGTTGTAATATTTAAAATTTGAAATTAGAAGTTTTGTAATTGACACAACAAAGATTTTTAGTATTTGAAATGAAATTAAATGATATTTTATTTATATAAAAAATGTAGTTAGTAGTTGAAGTTGAATTGAGAAAGCAAAAAGCCAGAAATTTGAAATAGAAGAAAAGAAATATAATTATATCTCTTAATTTATTTAAAATACAAAGGTAAAAAACCAATAATAAAATTAATAATTATTTAATATTTAATATTTTATTATTTTTAGAAATCAGTTAATGAAATATGATTGAAATAAATACTAATATACTTTTTTATAAAAATATTTAAAATAATTATAATGTAATTAATTATCATGTATCAATTCTAATTTCATATTCACAATTGTTTTTAATATTTCATTATCTTTTGAAATCTGTTACTATGATATAACAAAAATTAATTAAATTTATAATCTAAAAGTAAATAAGTTAATATTTTTTAGTAAATATTTTTTAAAAAAATATTCCGTGCATCGCGCGGGTACTTATACTAGTCATATATAAACAGAGACTCAAATATAACTTAACTAACAAGTACGCACTCTAATATTGAGAATGCACATCTCGAAACATTTAATTTTAATGTCAACTGACGATTACACACTCCAATTCATCCTTTCTTTATCAAGTGGACACCAGAGCAAACGTGTCATATAAATTTTGAAGATCTATAAGTGTTTTTTTAGGGATAAGTCGGATTGTTTAATTGACGCATGACTAGATGCACATCATACTTAAATTGGAGCGTTTATAGTTGCCAATTAACGTCAAGTTTAAGTAGGCGTTTGTAGAGGCGGCTCAAGCACATTGATGGTCTAAGGCGAAAATTAAACAGAGGCTTCAAAGTTTTCTTAAAAAAAATATATTTGTTAATAAAGTCTATATTTAAAATTTTTGAGATACAAAGTTATAAATATGAAAAATTTTCGTTAATATAATTAATGCATTTAATCTTTATTGAGACATACTTTAAAAATGAAAAATTAATCCCTCAAACCCCAAAATAACATCACTTTCACCCAAATTGACCAAGAACAAAACTTAGGGTTTTTATAAAGAAACTAAGTGAGCTCGTGATTCAACCGTGACTTTTTAAAGATTTTTGGATATTCGGAATCCCCGTTCCGAGGGCTTCAAGAAGCACGTAATAATTTTGTGAATAGAGTTTCGGAGCATAGAGTTCATTCAACATCTCCAATTTCGAGGTATGTGTGGATTTCAATAAGAACACTCTTTCGTTCTTGTGCCCAAAATTGCTTTCTTTTGCGAATTTAAATGTTTTTACATATTTTCCTATGAAGTTGAAATATAAATTTGTTACTTATGTTGTTCTTGTGATAATGTTGATATTGTGAAATATAAAAGCTGAATTTTCAGTTTTTTCTTGGATTTATATGTATTTATGATATAAAGCATAATTCTTGAGAGATTTTACCGTGATATTGATATATGGGTCTTTGAACCCCATTTGAAATTGTACTTTTGAGAAATTTTGTCCTATAAGTGTATTGATATTTGTATGATTTAAGATGATGTGGAATGATTTGACCTTTTGGTCTTGAAAGAGTTTATTTTGAGCCCAAGTGAGAAAAGAATCCACACCATTTGATTGATTTATGATGAATGGGGTAGCATGTTGGCTCCCAATATGAATTGTTGAATTACTTAAGGTGGGTTGTCTTTTAAAAGATCTGAGCTAAGTCCGGGAGTAGTTTTTAGCACTGAGCGGGAGGTATAGAGGTTTGGTACTTCCCTAGAACTACGTGCCCTCGTAGGATGTGAGACTGAGGATGATATAGTGATCACTAGTGGATGAAAGATTAAGGTCCTACTCTGATGTCTAGGATAGGACAGCTCTTCCCAATGTGGGTTGTACGTTGGACTCTATGTAGCTCACATGGTTTATGTCGGTTATGAGAGACTCCTAATGTGTGTGTGTGTGTACCATTCTATCTAAGATGAATATATTTGTTTTGAAGGATTGATTTTTGAGAAAGTTATTGTTTCCGAAAGATTGAAATACTATATTCTAAAGAGAATTGTTATGAGATCTGATCACTTTGATGGTTTGAAATCGAGATAAAAGTGAATTGAGAACTTACTATGATGACTCACGTGTTTTACTTGATATATCTTACTCTTTTATGATTATGATGAGTTTATTCGAGCTACGTGAGTCACTTGTTATAGCATACATGTTTTCTATGAATATTTATGATATTTGATTTTTGAAACTTGCACACACCCCCATTACTCGGTCTATATTCCATGGTACTGACCCACATATTCAAATGTGGGCTATATTTTCCCTATAATGTAGGTTCAGGTGCTCAGTTCTAGACTTGATCGTGATTTTTTGAGCATTTTGATCCACATTTCCTGCAGTGGTGAGTCCTCATGATTTAAGGACAAGTTATTCATACTTTCTATTTTATTATGAGTTGTTTATTTTATCTCTTGGGTTTGAGTCAGTTGGGGCCTGTCCCAATGGCTCATTGGTACCTTGTTTAGTAGAGGCTTGTCAGACTAGATTTGTCCGAATGGTCAGAGTTGTCAGATATCTAGTATTTTGTTACTTTTCAGTACCTACTTATATTGCAGTGAGATTTGATTGACAAAGTTTAACTCTTATTGATTATAACTATATTGAAATAAGTGCTGAATGGTATAAAATGGCTCAAAGGGTTAGCTTGGGCTACTTGTAGCCTCAAGCACCGTGTGACGTCTCGAGACCCATTTTCGAGGCGTTACAAACTTGGTATCAAAGCGTAAGGTTTTTAAAGAGTCCTAGGGAGTCTGACAAGCCGTGTTAAGTAGTGTTTAGATCATCGGTGTGAAGCACTCCACATCTATGAGCAAGAGGCTACGAGACATTTTAGGAAAAAAAGGTATTTCTTTTTTTTCAGAAGTTCATTGTTCTTACCGTTTCTCTCTCTGCTATTAATTCGTTCTCTCTTCTTTTAGAATGTACCTCCTCGCTGAACTAGAAGAAATAACGCCGGTCAGCAACCTCAGTCTGCTGACCCACTAAATGATAATGTATCCTATGTCGAGTTCTAGGCAGTCTTTTAGGCGCTGGCCCAAGCTATCACTGCAAACATTCAGGACAATCTGGCCCCGACTTCACAGTAGCAGGGAGGTCATTCAACTACTGTAAGGATTCGGTCCTTTATGCGGATGAACCCGTCGGAGTTCTATGGGTCCAAACTAGATGAGGACCTACATTTATATTTGGAGGAGTTGAGAAAGATCACACAGATGATGCACGTCTCTGAGGAGGATAGTGTGGAGTTGGCATCGTACTGGTTGAAAGACATTGCTTATGATTGGGTCGTGGATTGGAGGAAGGATAGAGGAAAGGGTGTCGCCCCTACGACTTGGCAGGAGTTCCAGGATGCATTCCTGGATAAGTTCTTCCCTTTAGAGATGAGAAAGGCGAAGGTCGAGGAGTTCATAAATTTACGGTAGGGCTCTATGACTGTTAAAGAGTACTGCTTAAAATTCAATTAGTTGGACAAATACGCTCCTAACTTGGTAGCTGATAACCAGGCTAGTATGAGTAAATTTGTGACAGGGGTGTCAAGCTATGTTGTTAAGGAGCACAGATCTGCTATGATAAATAGTGAGATGAACCTTTCCAGATTGATGACTCATGCCCAACAGATCGAAGTCGACAAGATCAAGGAGAGGGACAGAATAAGAGAGAATAACATAGCTAGGGTCGAATAGCACGGATAGGGCTAAACTAGATCTCAAGGGGGAAACACCCTCAATTTCTAAACCGTTCATCTATACCAGCACCATCGTCAGCTAGTGCTCCTGAGCCTAGAGGTAGGTAGGAGCATGGTACTAGGTCATATGTGTCGAGGACCCAGCACAGTGTTGGCAGCAGGCCAAATTATCCTCAGTGTCCTAAGTATGGTAGGACTCATTCGGGTGAGTATTGGGGTGAGAAGAAAGGTTGTTTCGGGTATGGTGACTTGGGTCACAAACTCAGGGAGTGCCCACATTCCAGGCAAGGGCAACGTGATAATCCCCCTCAGACTCAGACTACTAGTGCTCTAGCTCCGGTGACTCGCCCATCCCAACTCAGGGTGCCTCTTCTAGCACCACTGGCAGTTAATGTCAGAATCGATTTTATGCTTTACCATCTCGCCAGGGGTAGGAGGACTCTCCGATGTTGTTACTGGTATGCTTTGTATATTTCAGCTTGATGTTTATGCATTGTTGGACCCTGGGTCCAATTTTTCATATGTGACACCTCTGGTTGCTGCAAATTTTGAAGTGAATCCTAAAAATATCTCTGAGCCTATCCTAATTTCTACCTCGGTAGGTGAATCGATTATTGCCCGAAGAGTGTATAGAAAGTGTCCTATTTCTATCTTTTATAGGGTCATATTTGTTGATCTGATAGAGTTGGACATAGTAGATTTTGATGTTATTCTGGGTATGGACTGGCTTCACTCTTGTTACACATCCATAGACTGTCGTACCCGTGTAGTCAAGTTTCAGTTTCCTGGTGAGTCTATTTTTGAATGGTTCAGAAATTCAGTGTCACCTAAGAGTCATTTTATCTCATATCTCAAAGCTAGAAAGCTTATTTCCAAAGGGTGCATCTATCATTTGGTTAGGGTCAAAGACACTAAGTCTGAGACTCCGATTCTCCAGTCAGTTAATGTTGTTAATGAGTTTCTTGATGTCTTTTTGGAAGATCTTCTAGGATACCTCCTGATAGAGAGAAAGAATTCAGGATCGATCATCTTCCCGATACTTAGCCCATTTCCATTCCTCCCTATCGCATGGCACCCGAAGAACTTAAGGATTTTAAAGAGCAACTCAAGGACCTGTTAGATAAAGGTTTCATAAGGCCCAGTGTATCTCCTTGGGGTGCACCTGTCCTATTCGTACGGAAGAAAGATGGTTCTTTGCATATGTGCATTGACTATTGCCAGCTAAACAAAGTCACTATCAAAAATAAGTATCCCCTTTCGAGAATTGATGATTTGTTTGACCAGTTGCAAGGTGCAAGTTATTTTTCCAAGATAGACCTTATATCCGGCTATCGCCAGCTCAAAGTAAGGGAATGTGACATCCCAAAAACAGCCTTCCGAACTCGCTATGGTCATTTTGAGTTTCTTGTTATGTCTTTCGGGCTAACTAATGCCCCAGCAGCTTTCATGGACCTCATGAATTGAGTGTTCAGACCATATCTTTATATGTTTGTTATAGTATTTATAGACGATATTCTGGTATAATCCCGTAGTAAGAATGACCATGCAAATCATCTCTGAATTGTCTTGCAAACCCTTAGAAATCATCAATTGTTTGCCAAATTTAGCAAGTATGAATTTTGGCTAAGGTCAGTTGTTTTTCTGGGTCATATTGTGTCTTTCAAAGGTATTAGGGTTGATCCCCAAAAGACAGAAGCTGTTAGAAACTGGCCTAGACCTATCTCTCTATTTGATATCTAAAATTTCTTGGGTCTAGCTGGCTATTACCATCATTTTATGGAAAGTTTCTCTTCTATTGCGTCTCCCATGACCCAGTTGACTCAAAAGAAAGCAAAATTCTTGTGGTCAGATTCTTGTGAGAAAAGTTTTCAGGAGTTGAAGACTCAACTTACCTCAGCCCCTATTTTGACTTTGCCTGATGGTAGTGATGGATTTATGGTGTATTGTGATACTTCTAGGGTGGGTTTTGGTTATGTATTGGTACAGAGGGGAAAGGTTATAGACTATGCTTCTAGGCAGTTGAAACCTCATGAGAAGAATTACCCAACTCATGACTTAGATATGGCCATTGTAGTGTTTGCTTTGAAAATTTGGAGACACTATTTGTATGGTGTCCATGTGGATGTGTTTACGGATCATAAGAGTTTGCAGTATGTATTTACCCAGAGGGAGTTGAACCTTAGGAAGATGAGATGGTTAGAGCTGTTAAAAGACTACGACATGAGTATGTTGTATCACCCAGTCATTGCCAATGTGGTGGCAGATGCCCTTAGCAGGGTGTCTATGGGTAGTGTAGCTCATGTAGAAGAGGGTAAGAAGGTGTTAGCTCATGATGTGCATTATTTGGCTAGACTGGGAGTTAGGCTGTTTGACTCTGCTGGGTTCAGAGTAGTTTCGAATCATCTCTGGTTTCGGAATTAAAGGAGAAGCAAGACTTAGATGCTAGCTTGGTCAGACTGAAGGAGTCAGTTAGGGACCAAAAGGTGGAGGTTTTCTCCCAAGGAGGAGATGGTGTGTTGAGATTGCATGGTAGATTATGTGTTCCTAATATTGATGACCTAAGATAGAGGATTATGGATGAAGCGCACGATGCACGATATTCTATTTATCCTGTTGCCACTAAGATATATCGCAACTTGTGGGTAATCTATTGGTGGAGTGGCATGAAGAAAGATATAGCAGCATTTGTAGCTAAGTGTGAGATGTTCCAATAGGTTAAGGTAGAATACCAAAGACCTGGTGGTAAGATGCAGGAGTTTAGCATTCCCACTTGGAAGTGGGAGGAGATAAACATGGATTTTGTGATTGGTCTACCTCCTTCCCGATGCCATCATGATTCTATTTAGGTTGTTGTTGATAGGTTACTAAGTATGCGCACTTTTTGCCTGTGCATACTTCGTATACTGAAGAGGATTACGTGAGATTGTACATTCGGGAGTTAGTAAGATTGCATGGAGTTCCCTTGTCTATCATTTCAGATAGGGGTACTCAGTTTACTTCACAGTTCTAGAGAGCATTTTAGAAGGGTTTTGGTAGCCAGGTGCATTTGAGTTTCGCCTTTCATCCGCAAACAGATCGTTAGGCTGAGAGGACCATCCAGACTTTAGAGAATATGTTGAGAGCGTGTGCTCTTGATTTCAAGAGGAGTTGGGATGAGCATCTACCATTAATAGAGTTTGTTTACAATAATAGTTATCACTCTAGCATTGGCATGGCCCCGTTTAAGGCTTTGTATGGGAGAAAATATAGATCACCCATAGGTTGGTTCAAAGTGGGTGAAGCTACTGTGAGTGGTCCTAATTCAGTATTTGAGACTATGGAGAAAGTTAAAGTGATTAGAGAAAGACTGAAGACAGCCCAGAGTCATCAAAAGTCGTATGTCTATGTGAGGAAGAGAGACCTTGAGTTCGAAACTGAAGACTTGGTGTATTTGAAGATTTAGACCATGAAAGGGGTGAAGAGGTTTGGGAAGAAGGGGAAGCTTAGTCCCCGTTATGTTAGCCCTTACAGAGTTCTTAGCCGTGTTGGTAAGGTGGCGTATGAGGTTGAGTTGCCTACAGAATTGTCAGTTGTCCATCCGGTGTTCCATGTTTCTATGCTTAGAAAGCATATTGGAGATTCCGTGGTAGTATATCCTTCTCTGAACGCTGAATTTTAGAATAGTCTTTTCTTTGATGAGGCCTCCATTGAGATCCTTGACTTCCAAGTCCGAAGACTAAGGAACAAAGAAGCTCCCTTGGTCAAAGTGTTGTGGCGGAATCATATTTTGAGGTTTCAACTTGGGAAATTGAAGCGGACATGCGATCCAAGTATCCGCACCTATTTTTTGCAAGCTCCGGTAAAGCCGAAGGTACCGTTCTTCTCTAAATAATCCCTTTTATGTTCAAAATTGCAGTAGTTCAGCTATTATTTTATATTGTTCAGCTGTTATATCATGAATTATGCATTTCTTGCTGTATCCGGAGTATAGAATGAAGTAGAGGCAAGTTTAGCAAGTTGCCTCAGCTGTTTGCCCTTCGTTTCCTTTGTATTTTTGGCATATCTAACATTATTCGAGGACGAATGTTCCAAGGGGGAGATAATGTAAGACCCCAAAAATTTTCCGCGTTGTTAAAGCCTTTGAAATGAGTTAAGTTAGGCATAACACTTAGAAATTTCATTAAGAGTCCCAACACTTAGTTTTTTTCCAGCCTTGAATCTTAGTTGAATTATTTCGCGACCTTCCCAACATCCGTTTCATGAATTTTTTGTTACGTTACGATGGGGCAAGGTTTTAGCATGTTCCGGGTGAGTTTCAGAATTTTTAGACGAGCCTAAGATCATGTTTAGGTATACATTCCAGTAGATGTGCACGTTCTGCCCGCGCCGCCCGCTCTATCGCAGGGCTAGATTCCATACAAGGCAGACGATTAAGCCTGCGCCGCCTTGCATATCACGGGCGATCTAACAGGCGGCGCCTAGTGAACTCTACCGCTCTAAACCAGGCGACGCCTGGTTAATCGCGCCTGGCCATTTTCAGCATTCCAAATCCGTTTCATTAATGGTACAATAGTAAATATTGAAGCCTCTATCCTTTCTAACACGGGATTTAATCCCTCAAATCCCAAAATAACATCACTTTCACCCAAATTGACCAAGAATAAAACTTAGGGTTTTTATAAAGAAACCAAGAGAGCTCATGATTCAACCGTGACTTTTTAAAGATTTTTGGTATTCGGAATCCCCATTTTGAGGGATTTAAGAAGCACGTAATAATTTTGTGAATAGAGTTTCGGAGCACAGAGTTCATTCAACATCTCCAATTTTGAGGTATGTGGGGATTTCAACAAGAACACTCTTTCGTTCTTGTTCCCAAAATTGCTTTCTTTTACGAATTTAAATGGTTTTACATGATTTTCCTATGAAGTTGAAATATGAATTTGTTACTTATGTTGTTCTTGTGATAATGTTGATATTGTGAAATATAAAAGCTGAATTTTTAGATTTTTCTTGGATTTATATGTATTTATGACATAAAGCATGATTCTTGAGAGATTTTACCGTGATATTGATGTATGGGTCTTTGAACCCCATTTGAAATTGTACTTTTGAGAAATTTTGTGCTATAAGTGTATTGATATTTGTATGATTTGAGATGATGTGGAATGATTTGACCTTTTGGTCTTGAAAGAGTTTATTTTGAGTCCAAGTGAGAAAAACAATCCACACCATTTAATTGATTTATGATGAATGGGGTAGCATGTTGGCTCCCAATATGAATTGTTGAAATATTTAAGGTGAGTTGTCTTTTAAAAGATCTGAGCTAAGTCCGGGAGTAGTTTTTAGCACCGAGAGGGAGGTATAGCGGTTTGGAACTTTCCTAGAACTACGTGCCCCGTAGGATGTGAGCCTGAGGCTTGATCACTAGTGGATGAAAGATTAAGGTCCTACTCTGATGGCAAGGATAGGACAGCTCTCCCCAACGTGGGTTGGACATTGGACTCTATGTAGCTCACATGGTTTATGTCGGTTATGAGAGACTCCCAATGTGTGTGTGTGTGTACCATTCTATCTAAGATGAATATATTTGTTTTGAAGGATTGATTTTTGAGAAAGTCATTGTTTTCGAAAGATTGAAATACTATATTCTAAAGAGAATTTTTATGAGATCTGATCACTTTGATGGTTTGAAATCAAGATGAAAGTGAATTGAGAACTTACTATTATGACTCACGTGTTTTACTTGATATATCTTACTCTTTTATGATTATG
>NC_061118.1:39241561-39308677 GCF_002878395.1 Capsicum annuum | reverse complement strand
TTTTTTTTTTACGTATAACATTATTTGATGTGAAAAAACAATCACAAATAACAGAGTCATGCATAACAATTGAAGAATTGATGTTCAACTACACACACCAAAGACTTGTATGCACATGGACCTGAATTTTCAAGCATGTCAAAGCCTCTATAGCAAAAGAAAAAGGCAAAAAATTGGCTAAGTTATTCCAAAATTGTGGACTAGACTAGAGAATTTTGAAATATTGTTGTGTGTTCAGATAAGACCAAAGCAAATAAATCCATCAAGAGGTCGTTTGGTTGCCGTGAGGAATTTGGAAGATGAAGTCGGTCCACCCACCCACCCCTTTCCAAATGACATGAATGGTTGGACACCATATCCCCGCAACAACATAACCAGTGAATTCCCACAAAGTGGGTTCTGGGATGGTAAAGTTAAGCAGTCCATACTCGCCTGCGAGTAGATACCCTCAAAAACCCAAGTTATATATATATATAATATAAGTAGTAACAGGCTAGCTAAGGTAGAAGGGATTATTTATGTCATGATTAGCTATCTCGGGATAACTTATATACATCACTATGGTACAAACAGTGGGATAAATAATCTCGAGACTACCTAATACCCGAATTGCGTATTGGAACACTTGAAGGATGCATGACTTTATGACAATACACTCGTCACTATAGACATGTATGGTTCGACACTAAATCCCCACAACAACATACCAAGCGTATTCCCACAAAGTGGGTTATGGGATGGTAAAGTGTCCGCAGTCCATACTGCGAGTGGATACCCTCAAAAACCAAAGGTATATATATATAATATAAGTAGTAACAGGCTAGCTAAGGTAAGTTACCTTTAAGCCTGCAAAAAGTCCACCTCATATTTTTCTCCTCCCGGTTTCTCCCATACCTGTGCTTGAAGGGTGTCAAAATTATTATTATATTAGGCAACGAATGTGATATAATACAATATCACTCCTAGAATCCATTGGTTGGCTTTCAGAATTTTCACAAATTTGTAATCTCGACCCTGAATTGAATATCTCAATCAATCACAAACAATTGAATGAGGATATACGTACGGACATAAGCTTACCTTGTCAGAATTGTATTTGTCAATGGCCAATTGGGACATCTTAATAATTTCTAGATCGTTTTCGACGTCTTCTAGTGAACAAATAAAAGACGAACCAGGCGGAAGAGATCTGAGCCACTTATTAATAGAGCTCACACTCACACTGACATCGAAACCCTAGATAGATTTTAAAATGATAAAAGAGAACCAAAAGGGTAAAACAATGGAAAGGTTAAAATCAGTTGAGTTGATACTAATATTTTAGAATATATATTATTAACTTAAAATAAATCTTTTATTTTATTTGTTTTTATTATAGAAAACTCCTAATTGGTATCATTAATTTCAAATATATTTTTTTTGCACATTCAAAATATCTAAACTATAAGATAATCATGATATTATAGAATCTTATCTTTCTAAGATTCTAACAAATTTTAAAATTTTGAATTTGAAATACATTATCCCTTTCTTAAAAGAAAAAATAAATTTCATTATTCTAAAATTAGAAATCCATAATTGAAAAGTTCAATAGACTTTTACTATCCAAAACGTGTTACTTTTAAAATATAAATGATATAAAATACACGTTTTTATCTTCTTCATTTGAATGTTAATTGTTTAGAACAAAATATTATTTATATAATAATAATAATAATAATAATAATAATAACAACAACAACAACAATAACAATAACAATAACAATAACAATAACAATAGTAATAATATCCATTTAGAACTCTTTTACAACTTTTTAAGTTTATCCTTTAAGATATTGTAACCTAGGGATGTCAAGTGGGCCGGGCCGATCCTAGTACCTAACCCGGCCCGGCTTGACCCGTCCCGGTAAGCCCTAGGACTTTAGGATTTTGGGTCCTGGGCTGATTATTTTGTTAAAATAGGCCCGGCTAACCCGGCAGGCCCGCCGGTTAACCGGCCCGACCTGGCCCGAAAAATTTTTAAAAAAAAAAAGATATATTTTATAAATTAGTATATAAGTATATCTATATATATTGTAATGTATATAATGTAGTATATATTATAAGTAGTAGTATATATACATTGAATGGTGCGTATACATAGAATAGAGTGTATATATGTGAATAGATCTTCTATAGACGTGTATATTTAACGTATACATTACTTTATGTTTTATAAATTAGTATATATATATTGTAGTATATACTTTTTTTAAAGTAGTACATATATATTGAAAAGTGCGTATATATGTGTATATATCTTCTATAGACGTATATCTTTAAAGTATACAAATGTATATGTTTTATAAATTAGTATGTAACTATATATATATATATACATATTGTTGTATATATATATATATATATATGTATATTGTAGTATATATTTTATTTAAAGTAGTACATATATATTGAATGGTGCATATATATGTGTATATATCTTCTAAAATAGTATATATTTAACGTATACATGTGTATATGTTTTATAAATTAGTATATATATATATATATATATATATATATTGTAGTGTATATATATATATTATACTATTATAGCATATATTTTATTTAAAGTAGTACGTATAGTCATATATAATTATATATTGAATGGTACGTATATATGTGTAATTGTTTATATATTTTTTTAAAAATATATATTGTATATTGGAGTGTATATAGTGTATATTGGAGTGTATATAGTGTATATTGGATTATTTATTTATTTTTTTAAATGGGTTTGACCGGTTTTTAACCGGGTTTGACCGGGTTAGGTTAAGTGGGTCGGGTTAGGGTGGGTTTTAATGTTTTTACTATTTGGCCCGGCCCGATTAACATGGCCCTCAACCCGGTTAAAATGGAAGGGCCGGTTTCGGGTTGGTCCGGACCGGCCCGTTTGACACCTTTATTGTAACCCCACCCAACCTCTTATTTAAAATTTTGAAATATAGTTTCTTTTTACCCAAATCAATATGTCAACCAACAATATAAATGAGATATATTTCATTCTTTCTCTCTTTCTTTGCTATTTAAATAACTTCTTCTCCCTCTTTTTTTATTTTTTTTTATTTTTATTTTATAGGTCAATTTATTTGCTTTCTTCAAAGTATGAAAAATTGTGAAAACATATTGATTTCATTTGGTAACTACATCAAAATTTGTTACCATGGTAAATTATATGAATTTGATTGTTTTGTTCAGGAAAATAGTATGTTGAATTGATCAAATTTCAAACTTTGGAGATCTTAAATGGAGGTACGACATTAGTTTTAAAAGATTCGTGAAAGTAAAATGTTCAATGGAATATTGTATGAAAAGATTTGTTATGTGAAATATGTTGAAATTTTACTGAATCGAAAAAGTGATATATACTTGAAATGTATCATGAAGATATATTTTAAAAGTTTAAATTTTTGTTGTGTGTTGTTATGTTGTTATTGTTGTTTATAATTAGATAATTACAATTATCTTTTAGTACTGATGTAACTAGAAAATTTTAAATTTCTATATATGATGTATACAAATATCTCATGAATGGTCGAACCTTTTATTTTAAGATAATATTATTATTTAACATGTTTGAAGTGTTATTAAGACGATCAGACAAAACTGATAGGATCGAAATAGAGTGACGAGTATTGTAAGAGGTAGGGGAATTATTGTGGGCTAGGTATGGATATTATGAGAGGTAGGGGGATTGTGGTGGTCTGGGGTAGGAGGTGGACTAGGTGGTGGGTGGATAGACGGGATGGTGGATGTATGTGGATGATGTTTGGGGATGTGGAGGGAAACTTTATAAAAAAAAAAAAAATTGGGTTTAATTTAGGGTTAGGGTGGGGTGGGAGGTAAAAAGAAAAATCTATAAACGAAAATTAAAAAGCATTTTTTTTGGGTGAGGGTTGAGGGTGGGGGAAGATGTGTTGGATAGGGGTCGAGACGTATGGCGGGGGTTAGAGGTGGCGTAAGAAACTTTTTAAATAAAAATTTTAAAAGTTAAAAAAAAAAGGGTGTGGATAGGGTGGGCAAAGGTGCGGGATGGGTGATTTTGAAAGTAACATGAGAGCTTTTAAATCAAATAATGAAAAAATTATGAACAATAAGTATGAAAATTTAAAAGAAAATAACAAATTATATGTGCTTAAATTTTTAATTAAGAGTTGTAATATTTAAAATTTGAAATTAGAAGTTTTGTAATTGACACAACAAAGATTTTTAGTATTTGAAATGAAATTAAATGATATTTTATTTATATAAAAAATGTAGTTAGTAGTTGAAGTTGAATTGAGAAAGCAAAAAGCCAGAAATTTGAAATAGAAGAAAAGAAATATAATTATATCTCTTAATTTATTTAAAATACAAAGGTAAAAAACCAATAATAAAATTAATAATTATTTAATATTTAATATTTTATTATTTTTAGAAATCAGTTAATGAAATATGATTGAAATAAATACTAATATACTTTTTTATAAAAATATTTAAAATAATTATAATGTAATTAATTATCATGTATCAATTCTAATTTCATATTCACAATTGTTTTTAATATTTCATTATCTTTTGAAATCTGTTACTATGATATAACAAAAATTAATTAAATTTATAATCTAAAAGTAAATAAGTTAATATTTTTTAGTAAATATTTTTTAAAAAAATATTCCGTGCATCGCGCGGGTACTTATACTAGTCATATATAAACAGAGACTCAAATATAACTTAACTAACAAGTACGCACTCTAATATTGAGAATGCACATCTCGAAACATTTAATTTTAATGTCAACTGACGATTACACACTCCAATTCATCCTTTCTTTATCAAGTGGACACCAGAGCAAACGTGTCATATAAATTTTGAAGATCTATAAGTGTTTTTTTAGGGATAAGTCGGATTGTTTAATTGACGCATGACTAGATGCACATCATACTTAAATTGGAGCGTTTATAGTTGCCAATTAACGTCAAGTTTAAGTAGGCGTTTGTAGAGGCGGCTCAAGCACATTGATGGTCTAAGGCGAAAATTAAACAGAGGCTTCAAAGTTTTCTTAAAAAAAATATATTTGTTAATAAAGTCTATATTTAAAATTTTTGAGATACAAAGTTATAAATATGAAAAATTTTCGTTAATATAATTAATGCATTTAATCTTTATTGAGACATACTTTAAAAATGAAAAATTAATCCCTCAAACCCCAAAATAACATCACTTTCACCCAAATTGACCAAGAACAAAACTTAGGGTTTTTATAAAGAAACTAAGTGAGCTCGTGATTCAACCGTGACTTTTTAAAGATTTTTGGATATTCGGAATCCCCGTTCCGAGGGCTTCAAGAAGCACGTAATAATTTTGTGAATAGAGTTTCGGAGCATAGAGTTCATTCAACATCTCCAATTTCGAGGTATGTGTGGATTTCAATAAGAACACTCTTTCGTTCTTGTGCCCAAAATTGCTTTCTTTTGCGAATTTAAATGTTTTTACATATTTTCCTATGAAGTTGAAATATAAATTTGTTACTTATGTTGTTCTTGTGATAATGTTGATATTGTGAAATATAAAAGCTGAATTTTCAGTTTTTTCTTGGATTTATATGTATTTATGATATAAAGCATAATTCTTGAGAGATTTTACCGTGATATTGATATATGGGTCTTTGAACCCCATTTGAAATTGTACTTTTGAGAAATTTTGTCCTATAAGTGTATTGATATTTGTATGATTTAAGATGATGTGGAATGATTTGACCTTTTGGTCTTGAAAGAGTTTATTTTGAGCCCAAGTGAGAAAAGAATCCACACCATTTGATTGATTTATGATGAATGGGGTAGCATGTTGGCTCCCAATATGAATTGTTGAATTACTTAAGGTGGGTTGTCTTTTAAAAGATCTGAGCTAAGTCCGGGAGTAGTTTTTAGCACTGAGCGGGAGGTATAGAGGTTTGGTACTTCCCTAGAACTACGTGCCCTCGTAGGATGTGAGACTGAGGATGATATAGTGATCACTAGTGGATGAAAGATTAAGGTCCTACTCTGATGTCTAGGATAGGACAGCTCTTCCCAATGTGGGTTGTACGTTGGACTCTATGTAGCTCACATGGTTTATGTCGGTTATGAGAGACTCCTAATGTGTGTGTGTGTGTACCATTCTATCTAAGATGAATATATTTGTTTTGAAGGATTGATTTTTGAGAAAGTTATTGTTTCCGAAAGATTGAAATACTATATTCTAAAGAGAATTGTTATGAGATCTGATCACTTTGATGGTTTGAAATCGAGATAAAAGTGAATTGAGAACTTACTATGATGACTCACGTGTTTTACTTGATATATCTTACTCTTTTATGATTATGATGAGTTTATTCGAGCTACGTGAGTCACTTGTTATAGCATACATGTTTTCTATGAATATTTATGATATTTGATTTTTGAAACTTGCACACACCCCCATTACTCGGTCTATATTCCATGGTACTGACCCACATATTCAAATGTGGGCTATATTTTCCCTATAATGTAGGTTCAGGTGCTCAGTTCTAGACTTGATCGTGATTTTTTGAGCATTTTGATCCACATTTCCTGCAGTGGTGAGTCCTCATGATTTAAGGACAAGTTATTCATACTTTCTATTTTATTATGAGTTGTTTATTTTATCTCTTGGGTTTGAGTCAGTTGGGGCCTGTCCCAATGGCTCATTGGTACCTTGTTTAGTAGAGGCTTGTCAGACTAGATTTGTCCGAATGGTCAGAGTTGTCAGATATCTAGTATTTTGTTACTTTTCAGTACCTACTTATATTGCAGTGAGATTTGATTGACAAAGTTTAACTCTTATTGATTATAACTATATTGAAATAAGTGCTGAATGGTATAAAATGGCTCAAAGGGTTAGCTTGGGCTACTTGTAGCCTCAAGCACCGTGTGACGTCTCGAGACCCATTTTCGAGGCGTTACAAACTTGGTATCAAAGCGTAAGGTTTTTAAAGAGTCCTAGGGAGTCTGACAAGCCGTGTTAAGTAGTGTTTAGATCATCGGTGTGAAGCACTCCACATCTATGAGCAAGAGGCTACGAGACATTTTAGGAAAAAAAGGTATTTCTTTTTTTTCAGAAGTTCATTGTTCTTACCGTTTCTCTCTCTGCTATTAATTCGTTCTCTCTTCTTTTAGAATGTACCTCCTCGCTGAACTAGAAGAAATAACGCCGGTCAGCAACCTCAGTCTGCTGACCCACTAAATGATAATGTATCCTATGTCGAGTTCTAGGCAGTCTTTTAGGCGCTGGCCCAAGCTATCACTGCAAACATTCAGGACAATCTGGCCCCGACTTCACAGTAGCAGGGAGGTCATTCAACTACTGTAAGGATTCGGTCCTTTATGCGGATGAACCCGTCGGAGTTCTATGGGTCCAAACTAGATGAGGACCTACATTTATATTTGGAGGAGTTGAGAAAGATCACACAGATGATGCACGTCTCTGAGGAGGATAGTGTGGAGTTGGCATCGTACTGGTTGAAAGACATTGCTTATGATTGGGTCGTGGATTGGAGGAAGGATAGAGGAAAGGGTGTCGCCCCTACGACTTGGCAGGAGTTCCAGGATGCATTCCTGGATAAGTTCTTCCCTTTAGAGATGAGAAAGGCGAAGGTCGAGGAGTTCATAAATTTACGGTAGGGCTCTATGACTGTTAAAGAGTACTGCTTAAAATTCAATTAGTTGGACAAATACGCTCCTAACTTGGTAGCTGATAACCAGGCTAGTATGAGTAAATTTGTGACAGGGGTGTCAAGCTATGTTGTTAAGGAGCACAGATCTGCTATGATAAATAGTGAGATGAACCTTTCCAGATTGATGACTCATGCCCAACAGATCGAAGTCGACAAGATCAAGGAGAGGGACAGAATAAGAGAGAATAACATAGCTAGGGTCGAATAGCACGGATAGGGCTAAACTAGATCTCAAGGGGGAAACACCCTCAATTTCTAAACCGTTCATCTATACCAGCACCATCGTCAGCTAGTGCTCCTGAGCCTAGAGGTAGGTAGGAGCATGGTACTAGGTCATATGTGTCGAGGACCCAGCACAGTGTTGGCAGCAGGCCAAATTATCCTCAGTGTCCTAAGTATGGTAGGACTCATTCGGGTGAGTATTGGGGTGAGAAGAAAGGTTGTTTCGGGTATGGTGACTTGGGTCACAAACTCAGGGAGTGCCCACATTCCAGGCAAGGGCAACGTGATAATCCCCCTCAGACTCAGACTACTAGTGCTCTAGCTCCGGTGACTCGCCCATCCCAACTCAGGGTGCCTCTTCTAGCACCACTGGCAGTTAATGTCAGAATCGATTTTATGCTTTACCATCTCGCCAGGGGTAGGAGGACTCTCCGATGTTGTTACTGGTATGCTTTGTATATTTCAGCTTGATGTTTATGCATTGTTGGACCCTGGGTCCAATTTTTCATATGTGACACCTCTGGTTGCTGCAAATTTTGAAGTGAATCCTAAAAATATCTCTGAGCCTATCCTAATTTCTACCTCGGTAGGTGAATCGATTATTGCCCGAAGAGTGTATAGAAAGTGTCCTATTTCTATCTTTTATAGGGTCATATTTGTTGATCTGATAGAGTTGGACATAGTAGATTTTGATGTTATTCTGGGTATGGACTGGCTTCACTCTTGTTACACATCCATAGACTGTCGTACCCGTGTAGTCAAGTTTCAGTTTCCTGGTGAGTCTATTTTTGAATGGTTCAGAAATTCAGTGTCACCTAAGAGTCATTTTATCTCATATCTCAAAGCTAGAAAGCTTATTTCCAAAGGGTGCATCTATCATTTGGTTAGGGTCAAAGACACTAAGTCTGAGACTCCGATTCTCCAGTCAGTTAATGTTGTTAATGAGTTTCTTGATGTCTTTTTGGAAGATCTTCTAGGATACCTCCTGATAGAGAGAAAGAATTCAGGATCGATCATCTTCCCGATACTTAGCCCATTTCCATTCCTCCCTATCGCATGGCACCCGAAGAACTTAAGGATTTTAAAGAGCAACTCAAGGACCTGTTAGATAAAGGTTTCATAAGGCCCAGTGTATCTCCTTGGGGTGCACCTGTCCTATTCGTACGGAAGAAAGATGGTTCTTTGCATATGTGCATTGACTATTGCCAGCTAAACAAAGTCACTATCAAAAATAAGTATCCCCTTTCGAGAATTGATGATTTGTTTGACCAGTTGCAAGGTGCAAGTTATTTTTCCAAGATAGACCTTATATCCGGCTATCGCCAGCTCAAAGTAAGGGAATGTGACATCCCAAAAACAGCCTTCCGAACTCGCTATGGTCATTTTGAGTTTCTTGTTATGTCTTTCGGGCTAACTAATGCCCCAGCAGCTTTCATGGACCTCATGAATTGAGTGTTCAGACCATATCTTTATATGTTTGTTATAGTATTTATAGACGATATTCTGGTATAATCCCGTAGTAAGAATGACCATGCAAATCATCTCTGAATTGTCTTGCAAACCCTTAGAAATCATCAATTGTTTGCCAAATTTAGCAAGTATGAATTTTGGCTAAGGTCAGTTGTTTTTCTGGGTCATATTGTGTCTTTCAAAGGTATTAGGGTTGATCCCCAAAAGACAGAAGCTGTTAGAAACTGGCCTAGACCTATCTCTCTATTTGATATCTAAAATTTCTTGGGTCTAGCTGGCTATTACCATCATTTTATGGAAAGTTTCTCTTCTATTGCGTCTCCCATGACCCAGTTGACTCAAAAGAAAGCAAAATTCTTGTGGTCAGATTCTTGTGAGAAAAGTTTTCAGGAGTTGAAGACTCAACTTACCTCAGCCCCTATTTTGACTTTGCCTGATGGTAGTGATGGATTTATGGTGTATTGTGATACTTCTAGGGTGGGTTTTGGTTATGTATTGGTACAGAGGGGCAAGGTTATAGACTATGCTTCTAGGCAGTTGAAACCTCATGAGAAGAATTACCCAACTCATGACTTAGATATGGCCATTGTAGTGTTTGCTTTGAAAATTTGGAGACACTATTTGTATGGTGTCCATGTGGATGTGTTTACGGATCATAAGAGTTTGCAGTATGTATTTACCCAGAGGGAGTTGAACCTTAGGAAGATGAGATGGTTAGAGCTGTTAAAAGACTACGACATGAGTATGTTGTATCACCCAGTCATTGCCAATGTGGTGGCAGATGCCCTTAGCAGGGTGTCTATGGGTAGTGTAGCTCATGTAGAAGAGGGTAAGAAGGTGTTAGCTCATGATGTGCATTATTTGGCTAGACTGGGAGTTAGGCTGTTTGACTCTGCTGGGTTCAGAGTAGTTTCGAATCATCTCTGGTTTCGGAATTAAAGGAGAAGCAAGACTTAGATGCTAGCTTGGTCAGACTGAAGGAGTCAGTTAGGGACCAAAAGGTGGAGGTTTTCTCCCAAGGAGGAGATGGTGTGTTGAGATTGCATGGTAGATTATGTGTTCCTAATATTGATGACCTAAGATAGAGGATTATGGATGAAGCGCACGATGCACGATATTCTATTTATCCTGTTGCCACTAAGATATATCGCAACTTGTGGGTAATCTATTGGTGGAGTGGCATGAAGAAAGATATAGCAGCATTTGTAGCTAAGTGTGAGATGTTCCAATAGGTTAAGGTAGAATACCAAAGACCTGGTGGTAAGATGCAGGAGTTTAGCATTCCCACTTGGAAGTGGGAGGAGATAAACATGGATTTTGTGATTGGTCTACCTCCTTCCCGATGCCATCATGATTCTATTTAGGTTGTTGTTGATAGGTTACTAAGTATGCGCACTTTTTGCCTGTGCATACTTCGTATACTGAAGAGGATTACGTGAGATTGTACATTCGGGAGTTAGTAAGATTGCATGGAGTTCCCTTGTCTATCATTTCAGATAGGGGTACTCAGTTTACTTCACAGTTCTAGAGAGCATTTTAGAAGGGTTTTGGTAGCCAGGTGCATTTGAGTTTCGCCTTTCATCCGCAAACAGATCGTTAGGCTGAGAGGACCATCCAGACTTTAGAGAATATGTTGAGAGCGTGTGCTCTTGATTTCAAGAGGAGTTGGGATGAGCATCTACCATTAATAGAGTTTGTTTACAATAATAGTTATCACTCTAGCATTGGCATGGCCCCGTTTAAGGCTTTGTATGGGAGAAAATATAGATCACCCATAGGTTGGTTCAAAGTGGGTGAAGCTACTGTGAGTGGTCCTAATTCAGTATTTGAGACTATGGAGAAAGTTAAAGTGATTAGAGAAAGACTGAAGACAGCCCAGAGTCATCAAAAGTCGTATGTCTATGTGAGGAAGAGAGACCTTGAGTTCGAAACTGAAGACTTGGTGTATTTGAAGATTTAGACCATGAAAGGGGTGAAGAGGTTTGGGAAGAAGGGGAAGCTTAGTCCCCGTTATGTTAGCCCTTACAGAGTTCTTAGCCGTGTTGGTAAGGTGGCGTATGAGGTTGAGTTGCCTACAGAATTGTCAGTTGTCCATCCGGTGTTCCATGTTTCTATGCTTAGAAAGCATATTGGAGATTCCGTGGTAGTATATCCTTCTCTGAACGCTGAATTTTAGAATAGTCTTTTCTTTGATGAGGCCTCCATTGAGATCCTTGACTTCCAAGTCCGAAGACTAAGGAACAAAGAAGCTCCCTTGGTCAAAGTGTTGTGGCGGAATCATATTTTGAGGTTTCAACTTGGGAAATTGAAGCGGACATGCGATCCAAGTATCCGCACCTATTTTTTGCAAGCTCCGGTAAAGCCGAAGGTACCGTTCTTCTCTAAATAATCCCTTTTATGTTCAAAATTGCAGTAGTTCAGCTATTATTTTATATTGTTCAGCTGTTATATCATGAATTATGCATTTCTTGCTGTATCCGGAGTATAGAATGAAGTAGAGGCAAGTTTAGCAAGTTGCCTCAGCTGTTTGCCCTTCGTTTCCTTTGTATTTTTGGCATATCTAACATTATTCGAGGACGAATGTTCCAAGGGGGAGATAATGTAAGACCCCAAAAATTTTCCGCGTTGTTAAAGCCTTTGAAATGAGTTAAGTTAGGCATAACACTTAGAAATTTCATTAAGAGTCCCAACACTTAGTTTTTTTCCAGCCTTGAATCTTAGTTGAATTATTTCGCGACCTTCCCAACATCCGTTTCATGAATTTTTTGTTACGTTACGATGGGGCAAGGTTTTAGCATGTTCCGGGTGAGTTTCAGAATTTTTAGACGAGCCTAAGATCATGTTTAGGTATACATTCCAGTAGATGTGCACGTTCTGCCCGCGCCGCCCGCTCTATCGCAGGGCTAGATTCCATACAAGGCAGACGATTAAGCCTGCGCCGCCTTGCATATCACGGGCGATCTAACAGGCGGCGCCTAGTGAACTCTACCGCTCTAAACCAGGCGACGCCTGGTTAATCGCGCCTGGCCATTTTCAGCATTCCAAATCCGTTTCATTAATGGTACAATAGTAAATATTGAAGCCTCTATCCTTTCTAACACGGGATTTAATCCCTCAAATCCCAAAATAACATCACTTTCACCCAAATTGACCAAGAATAAAACTTAGGGTTTTTATAAAGAAACCAAGAGAGCTCATGATTCAACCGTGACTTTTTAAAGATTTTTGGTATTCGGAATCCCCATTTTGAGGGATTTAAGAAGCACGTAATAATTTTGTGAATAGAGTTTCGGAGCACAGAGTTCATTCAACATCTCCAATTTTGAGGTATGTGGGGATTTCAACAAGAACACTCTTTCGTTCTTGTTCCCAAAATTGCTTTCTTTTACGAATTTAAATGGTTTTACATGATTTTCCTATGAAGTTGAAATATGAATTTGTTACTTATGTTGTTCTTGTGATAATGTTGATATTGTGAAATATAAAAGCTGAATTTTTAGATTTTTCTTGGATTTATATGTATTTATGACATAAAGCATGATTCTTGAGAGATTTTACCGTGATATTGATGTATGGGTCTTTGAACCCCATTTGAAATTGTACTTTTGAGAAATTTTGTGCTATAAGTGTATTGATATTTGTATGATTTGAGATGATGTGGAATGATTTGACCTTTTGGTCTTGAAAGAGTTTATTTTGAGTCCAAGTGAGAAAAACAATCCACACCATTTAATTGATTTATGATGAATGGGGTAGCATGTTGGCTCCCAATATGAATTGTTGAAATATTTAAGGTGAGTTGTCTTTTAAAAGATCTGAGCTAAGTCCGGGAGTAGTTTTTAGCACCGAGAGGGAGGTATAGCGGTTTGGAACTTTCCTAGAACTACGTGCCCCGTAGGATGTGAGCCTGAGGCTTGATCACTAGTGGATGAAAGATTAAGGTCCTACTCTGATGGCAAGGATAGGACAGCTCTCCCCAACGTGGGTTGGACATTGGACTCTATGTAGCTCACATGGTTTATGTCGGTTATGAGAGACTCCCAATGTGTGTGTGTGTGTACCATTCTATCTAAGATGAATATATTTGTTTTGAAGGATTGATTTTTGAGAAAGTCATTGTTTTCGAAAGATTGAAATACTATATTCTAAAGAGAATTTTTATGAGATCTGATCACTTTGATGGTTTGAAATCAAGATGAAAGTGAATTGAGAACTTACTATTATGACTCACGTGTTTTACTTGATATATCTTACTCTTTTATGATTATGATGATTTTATTCGAGCTACGTGAGTCATTTGTTATAGCATGCATGTTTCCTATGAATATTTATGATATTTGATTTTTGAAACTTGCACACACCTCCATATACTCGGTCCATATTCCATGGTACTGACCCACATATTAGTATATGGGCTATATTTTCCCTATAATGTAGGTTCAGGTGCTCAGTTCTAGACTTGATCATGATTTTTCGAGCATTTTGATCCACATTTCCTGCAGTGGTGAGTCCTCATGATTTGAGGACAAGTTATTCAGACTTCCTATTTTATTATGAGTTGTTTATTTTATCTATTGGGTTTGAGTCAGGTGGGGCCTATTCCAATGGCTCATTGATACCTTGTTTAGTAGAGGCTTGTCAGACTAGATTTGTCCGAATGGTCAGAGTTGTCCGATATCTAGTATTTTGTTACTTTTCACTACCTACTTATATTGCAGTGAGATTTGATTGACGAAGTTTAACTCTTATTGATTACAATTACATTGAAATAAGTGTTGAATGGTATGAAATGGCTCAAAGGGTTAGCTTGGGCTACTTGTAGCCTCAAGCACCGTGTGACGTCTCGAGACCCGTTTTTGGGGCGTTACAATATTGTATTATTTTAACAAGTTTAACAGCATAAAAATTATTAATACAACAAGGGTTTCGAAAACACCTTGAATAATATGCATCATGAACCTTTTGATATGATAATAGTGATGTTTTTCCATAGTTTTTAATTACATTTACAGTATATATGATTTTGAGAATTAATATGGGAGCTTGAATCCTGAGATTTCCCTTTTCATATGGAATTGTTTGATTCAGCATGTTAAAGATTTTTAATTTATATCTTCTAATGTGTGAGCTAAACGTTTTAACATCATTCATGGACTTGATGTTGATTTTGAAATGAGGATACGACAACATATTGCTATATAAGTACTCTTTGTGTGAAATAAAAGAATTACCTATGATTTATGAAAGAGTTGGCCCCCGTATGTTGAAAACTTGAAACATGACATTTTGAGTAAGTTTTTCATGTACTACTGGAATTAGAGTCATTATTCATTGATTAAAACTTTTGGGTGGACATATATTTGATTTCTTAATAAAAAGGAGGCTATAGATACGTTATGACATGATTCGACTTGCAAGTCTAGGTATAACGATACCTACTATGGAGTGCCGTTAATATGAAATAAATAAATTTTTTAAGAGCATGAAGCATGGTTTTAAAGGACTAAACTTGGGCTTAAAAAGAGCTAGTTGGTTACCCAAAGAAGGCTTGAGTTCAGAAAACTCTTATCCCAAAACTGTGTTTTGTTGATATGGGTTTATAATGTCTATGATTTAGATTGTATGTTGGAGATGGCCTTATGGCATAGTATGAATGACAGATCCGAATCATTAAGTCAAACTCGAATTGGAGGCTTGGCTGCTAAGTCAAGCACGAAGTCCATATAGCCTGTAGATAAGTACGTTTGTAGCGTGTACCATCTAGCTCAGAAGTAAAATAAAAAGTTATGTCAAGATTTCAAGAAAATGTTTTGAATCTTTTAAATTATGCCCCAGGTGTTTTCACTTACCTTATGCTAAATGTATTACAAAATTCTCTCACCTATGTTGTATAAAAATTTGTTATTTTTGATTGTTTTATATATCCGTACCTTTGTGTATTGACCCATATATTTAAGGTTCTGAGGCCCTATCCTATGGGCCCACTGATTAATAGATTGTTATCACACATTTGGAGTTGGTGAGCCTCTCTTAATTCGAAAGGGATCTTTTGCATGTGCTGATATTATTTGGTTTTAGTTAATGGTTCGACCGAAGGCATTGTCCCGATTTTAGATAGATTATTGTTTTTAGTTTAGTAGAGACTTTGTAGACTTGTTCTAAATGGATTTGGGTTTTCTTATGGGCCTATGTACCGAATGGTTATATTTGATTAATAGAATTATTATGCTTTCATTTTATCTTCTGCAATATTTTAATAGACGTGTCACGCTAATGATCAAATGCTGAGAGGTCTCTCAGACCTTTCAAGTTTAGGATGAAAAATCTTTGTATAGAGCATGGTTCAGGTTCCTAGGGTGTTTATGAAGTCCCATCATGTAGAGACCTTTTATGGGTGTGTAGCATGCCACACTTATAAGGAGGGAGCTACTAGGCTCTTATAAATATTTCTCTTTCTTCATATTCTAGTTTATGCTATAGAGTTTGAATGTACCCTAACTTATGATTTCCTATATTTCAGAGATTGATCATGCCTCCCCGTAGATCCAACAAGTTGAACACCCATGCTGATGATGTTCTCCCTACTCATGGAATGTGGACCCATAATAGAGCTAGTACTCTAGAATTTGTTGCTACTCCAGGGGTTCCTCCGATCTAAACTAGTCCACCTCGAGCTCTTTGATTCAGTGTTAATCGTACCCAGTCTTCCCCGATAGAAGTCTTGAGTGCTGAGTTCTGTCAATCTATCCACTTGATTGCTCAACTTGTGGCTTCCCAATCTCAAAGGTATACAGATATGAGTTCTATTTCTGGTTTGTCTAAAACTACTCGGGTTGGTCAATTTATGAGGCTGATCCCACCCATCTTTACTGGTACAAAGGTTGAGTAGGACACCCAAGGGTTTATTGACAAAATGGAAAAAATTGTTAGAGTCATGTTGTAATACCCCGTACTTTTCCTATCTCAGTTTATCCTCTAATATGTCAAGGGTAAACTTTAAAAATGAACAACTCTTGATTTGTGTAAATGTTCAAGCTCTAGAGCCACCAATATGTAGATAATGGACTCAACTTTCCAATGATACTAACTTCGCCTCAATTCGATATTCGGTTGAGAAGTTATGTCACTTTTAGTGAAGACAGTGTCTCAAAATAAGCAGCACCGCATCGCGGTGACATGAAAAATGAGACATGTCCAATTTCCAATGGACCACCAGGATTGGCCCAAATCACGGCAAAATTCCAGTTCCCATTTGTCGATTTTCGATAGCTCACCATGATAGTACCGCACCGAGATGATGGCCTAAATAGAATTTATCAATTTCCAGTGGCTTACCGCGATATCCCCATGTCGCGATGATGTTCCAGTTCGCAATAGTCAATTTCCGGTAAGCTACCACGATAGTGGATCATCTCGGTAGGGCCTAGAATCGAGATTTTTCTATTTCTAAGTTAAATTTAAAAAGGGTAGTTTGGTCTTTTCCTAAGCCCTCAAATCATGAAAAAACATAACATTTAACCTATTCTAAGCATTATGTGCTTACCTTTTATCAATTCTCTCTTGAAGAAACCCTAGAACCTCAAAACTTAATCCCCAAGAAATACAAATTCCTCCATTCTTTTTCCAAAGAAACCCATTATTCAAGATTCTCAATTTAATATATTCAAGAAATCATTATCAATAGCACAAATAGGAAATCAAAGTTAAATCTTCTTCATCTAATCATCTATTAAGGTATGTTTGGTTTTTAACAGGGATAAATCTTTCATCCTTGTGCCCAAAATCAATTTTTAATTACAAATTTAAATAATTTTATATGAATTTCAAATTAGGGTTCATACCTAAATGTATTATAAGATTTCAAGTGATTTGGATGTTGAATTGCATATCTACTTTCATAAATTGATGCGTATGACTATATTTTGAGATTTTGAGTTGAATTATGAATATTTTCATTATCAAGCATGAACTTTATGAACATTTGACATGAAATTGATGCATGGATTATCAAGACCAAGTTAAATATTGCTATTTCATGAATGAATATGCTTTTAAGCATCCCATGATATTGCCACGCCCCAAAATCATAGAGGCGAGACTAGCACATGGTGCCACACTCGACTGTACATACAACCTAAAACCCAACCAAATAACATTAGTGGACTCTCAAGGCCAAGTTGAATTTTAAAAGAAGGGAGCATAATGACGGTAACACAAATGCAACAAAAGTATAACATAAGGACACTTGGACTGTAACTGACCACTTGACCCACATCCACAATCGTCTACAAGCCTATAAGATGAGAAAAATCTACTCGCTAGACGGGACAGGCCTTGTAGTATTCATCAATTATACAAACCAAAAATAAGTTCTAGACTCGGCAACTCCGGAAATAACGAAGCATACCAATCATCAGCTGAACTCGATCATATGCAGCAAGAACCTATTTTCCTTCTAATAACCTGCAGTCATGAATGCAGTGGCCCCCAGGAAATGGGGACGTCAGTACGAAAGAATGTACTGAGCATGTAAGGCATAAAGTGACCATATGTAAAATAAGATCTTAAATGAAACCAGATATCAATGTGTAACCATAGGGCAAGTATAGAAGATCACCTTTTGTTATAACTGTGGAATCATGTACAGTATATTCATTATGTTATTTTTTTCCTTTCTTTCTTTATAATCTTTGTAATCCATATAATACAAATGACCTGTTGATCAGTGATAAATATCAAATCAAGATCGGCCCATGCTAGGCTTATGCCCCTGAGCTGCCACCTGTAAATACATCAACTAGGATCGGCCCTGTGCTAGGTAATAGAACCCCTTGGGATTCCACCCATTAACATATCAACTGAGATTGGCCCTGTGCTAGGTATAAGAACCCCTTAGGCTGCTACCCATTTTACAGATTTCCATTACTTAATTTAATTAGCCTTTGAGATTGTTACTTCGGTGATCATAATCCTTTTGAGCTGTTGGAACTATAAACTGTGATGTAGACATATAGATAAAATGCTCGAGGCAACAACAATGACAAATGAAGTAAAGAAAAAAAAAAAGGGGGGGGGGGGGGGGGGGGGGGGGGACTTCAACGTGACACTCAGAAACTCATATGACTCAATGAACTTTATTAGACACGGTGATTATACACAACTAAGCCATAAGGCCATGTGAGAAGTAAGGACTTTAGGTCGATAAATGATCCACTATGGTGTATAAAAAAAAGGACAAATAATTCTACTTAGCACGAGTTTATTGAAGACACATCTAGACATCCCAAAATTGAGCTTTCAATTGGTGACACGTTACTTCTCAAATAAAGAGGTTGGACTTATAATAAATACTTACTATATGATAACAATTAAAAGGGTACATGAGCATGAGAACTATTGAGGCAAGTGAATAGGTACAAATTAGGAACAAATGTACATTCCAAATAAAGACATAAAGTTTATGATCAAACCAACAGGTACTCTACCGGTCACATTATCCTAACGGGACAGAAGCGATATCGAATCAAGCAACATATGATCGTATTACCCAAATAAAGTATACGATCAAGTAAATAATTAGAGGGTATAATTTAACAAATATCACAGATACATTCGTGGGTAACTAGGGTAAAAGTTCTAAGTTATAGGCAAACCTTAGTCTTTTACACATCTTCAACCCAACTATATCTTGGAAAGTTCAAGTTATTACCCAATTAATTGTTTCAAGTTCCTCAAATTATAAACAAGTGTATTTGATACCTCATTAATTCTCAGTAACTCCCATACATTGATATGAATTAAGATTAACATATAAAGTACCCTTAGTTTGTGCAAATCATACTAAGTCCGTAAAACAGTGAATCCGGACAGCCTTACTATTCAGCATTGCAACTTAGTTTTGAATAAGTAGACGGCGTAACCAAGCTTTATAACCTTCATGAAAGTTATAGGTATGTATCTTAGGGTCACAAAGAATCCACAATCACCACAAAATACATTTTGTAGAGGAAGATATCAGTTAAATACTAACAGTAGCACATAGAGGTCTTCTAAACTAAAGAACTGGGCAGAACTGGTCCTCTCTTGCGTCCACTATTTCGGAGTCATAAAAGCAGAATCAGCTTTTGATATAAGAACATAAGTTGTAGATCTACGTGTCAGATTTCCAAAACATATTTCTATAATTATAACGGATCATTACACACCGAGATATGCTCGTTTTACTAAACCCTATACAATTTAAAATTACTTACTCACACCCTATGATATATCTAAACCCCCAACATTTTTCCTATCGGTGTTTTATCGCATAATAACTATCCTTATGACTAGATTTTTTTTCTAGGGCATTACCTCCAACTTGGTACTAAACACAAAATTAACATGAGCTCTCGACATAAGATAATTATTTCAAATGGGAGTGAACAACATAATCAGAAAGCTCCATGAGATATCCCTCAATAGTGCACCAGATTCAGAATCTTGAAATTAAGAATCAGGTCATGGAAAGAAAATTTAGCCTGTACATACTTGTTTCTGTTGCAAATCAGTACAACCTACCACAGTTCATCCTCCTATTATAGGCATTATTCTACACTAATGTAAGTGGTAAAACTAGTATTAATAGTGAATTAACCCCACAATATATCCGGCCACTTCTAAGATCGATAGGTGCCGACTAACCACAATCACATGATTAAAACAAAAGGAGTAAGGCACAAGCAATCGGATCCAACACACCCAAATTTTAACAACCTTACTTGCCCCTACTTTAACTCGTACGCTTATAACACGACGACCAACCATCTGTAACTGACTACGAATTCTATATGTGTCTAATTCTTATATCGTCATAATAATAACAACTGACCAAACCTCCACAGTCCCCACACATAATGAGAGACAAAAACTCAAAGTCCGATTAAAAAATCATGTAAAATAAAATCCATGTAGTGTAGGCGTACGTCCTGACCCCTAGCCTCAAAAAGAAATGAATTGAAATGCATGTGATGTAGGCACACACCCTAATCCTAGCCCCTAAAGCATGAAATGTAATGCATAGGAACTATGCATACATAAAGATGTGGGCATACAACATGAACACCGAGCCATAATAAAAATCTTAGCCCATCCAACTGTTCACAACATAAATAGCCAAGTTGCTTTGTGGGTTGACAAGATCACCACAATATCTAAAACATGTAAAGTACAAATTTGAAAATAGCAACACCACAATTCATATACATATGTATGTAAAATGTCCTCTCCAAAAGTAACCTTCATGTAACCACCCATCTTTAAAGGTTCACGATCATATACGATAGTGTCCGTAACTATAATTCACGTCTAGGTGATCCTTTAACGCAAGTCTGTTGCTTACAAAAACTCACGGTTGTCTAGTCTTGGTAACTGTTAGATAATTTCTGTATTTATACTCCTATGTTATGGAGCAAGTACATTTAAAGACGTCACAATTCAATGTCAAATAATATGAAGAAGATAAAACTATAATTGAGATTCCCCGGTTAACTATGTGCAATTAATTAACATGTGACAACTGAAAATAAACTAATCAAATGAGGGAGTGGGAGCACTAAAGGGAATTAATAATAAAGAGTTGAATTTACTAAGTGCTATTTCGATTTCCTATTTCTATTTATAGTTATCTTACAACAACTTCCCCCATAGCTCGATAGACCCGAAAGTCGCAATACTTACGAAATCATGCCAAAAAGAGAAGGGATAACCTTAACATACCTTAATAATTTTCCTCCAAAGCTACCATGAATTCTCGAGTGCTATGTCGCTACAATAACTTATTCAGCCAGTAATAATCTCCTTCTCCCCATAGTAAAAAATATATATATGAAATAGGGGATATCAATCTAATAAAGGCATATAGCCAAAGCAATCTACAACCTAATTTTCTCTATAGCTATGTTTATACCAAGAAGAAACCAACAATCTGATGGTTCTTTCTATTTATAAAAAAAAAATGGTTTCTTTATGCCTAATTTAATGGATATTCTTAAAGAAAGAATTAACTTTCCAAATGTCAAGTAAATTTAATACCAACACTTACACAATGTTTGTTGGATGTTCCCTCCACTTTCCACGTGAAACTGGTGGTGGCCCATATAAATTATTTTTGATCCATTACATATATATTCGGATATTATATAAATTCATGATAAAATAAATACACCATTTTTAAATATATCACAACTAATAGAAAATTATACCAAATAAAGCCTACCTTTCATATTAATAACATTTTAACATAATGAACATTTTATCTCCATTAAAATAATAACAAGTTATAAAACTCTCACTAAACTTAGTATATACAAAAATGAATCGTAACTAAAAAAATTTTCATTAATCAAAGAAAATCATTCATGAAGTCCGAGAGATTCTTTTCGTATTTACTAGAATTCATACAAATTTCCTACGTATTAATCATGTCCTATAGTAAAGGAGTAATTAATTCATTTTATAATTGGACTTATCTTCTAACAATGATAATAAATAAACAAATACGTAAATGTCCTATAAATCAAATATGTGGTCCACCTAGATTGTTGCCAAACGATTCTAATCCAAAGCATATCCTTGGATATTTTATTAAAAGTAGCCAATAATTGATAAACATGAAAGAGATATTAACAATTATTAAACATTACACACCTTATATGTAATTATATATAAGCACCACTTCATGTAACAATTAAGAATAACTAATGACTTAAAATTGTCCGTACATATATCATGAACTTGATTCTTCCGCCAAATACTATTGAATTATAAAAACTTAAAAAAATCAAATTGGAGGTCCTTGTGCGAATATGTGTGACTATCGTGTTACAATAAAATAATCAAAGTTAGGCTTCTAAGCGCCTGACAGAGGACTAAAGACAACCATAAAAAGGATGGGGTGTTACACATATGTTTATAGATAGCTTTGAATAAAGATTTGATCTTTCGATCTCAATTTAAATATGGAATCCACTTCACAGTTTTAGCTACGATTTATGGTAAACAGATTCACAAGATTTTTTTGCTATAAACCCTTATAATAGTTTTAAAGGCTGATTTCCTACAGAATGAGCATACAAATTTAAAGGGAGTAGTATTTAGCACCGAGCGGGAAGTATGGGTTTAGTGCATGCTAATTTCCTAGAATTACATGCCAATGTAGGTACAAATTCAGTATTCCCATTTCTATATGGATGACAGTTACAAATGTGATCACTTAACTCAGGTGATACTCCATGGAAAGAGTATAATACCTCTTCCCAACGTGAGGGTTTCCCTATAGAGGAACTAGACGCTGGACACTACAATATCTCACATAATGTATGTCAGTCAGAAGAACCTCCCTACAAAAAAACAAAAATATAAAACCTTTTACTAGAATTTCTTACAGCTTGAAAATCTTACGGAACAGCTTCTAAAAGAATCCCTTACTAGAAAAGAATGATAGATAACAGTTCAACTTTTAGACTTCAAATGAGATGGGTCAGCTGATTTACATAGTATGTTTTATTATCCATGATTTATGATCTTCATCATTTAGTTACTCAATCCATATGAATCATTACATATATCATGCATATTTAAATGAATTTTGGTAACATTGGATATTTTTTATATATATGCATTAACCTCCACATGCTCAGTATATCCCCAAAGTACTGATTCACATATACATCTATATGCTACATTGTATCATAATATTGGTTCAGGTGCTCAGTCTCAGCAGCGTGAAAGATTTCAAGCATCTCTATATACATCCCAACAATTGGTGAGTGCTCATGGTTTGAGGACTCATATATTCAGATTTTCTTGCTCTAGTAGTATTTGATTTGTTATCTTCAGTTCAGTTCGAGTTAGTTAGGGAATTGTTCCAATGGCTCTCTAGATATTAATAGTAGAGCCATGTCGGACTACAAGTTTTGATTTAGACTTTCAGTATTTGTCATTCAGATAGTATACTCAGTTACATCAGTTTAGTTTTAACATAATTTAGTATTGATGCTTGATTATTTACCTTAATATAAGTTCTAGAACTAGTAGAAGGCTTACAAGGTTATCTTAAGACTACTCGTAGTCTTGAGCACCATGTGATGTCTGGGATGGGGTTTCAAGGCATTACAAACTTGGCATCAGACCCTAAGTTTTAGAGAGTCCTAAGAAGCTAGACAAGCCACGTCACATATAGTCTTGATCATGGGTGTGAAGAGTGCCACATTTATGAGCAAGAGACTATAAGATATTTTAGGAAATCATATCTTTCTTTTATAATCCATTGTGCTTACAACTATCTCTATCTACATAAGACAACTATCTCTATCTACTTTTAACTTATGTTATTTCATGACAGAATATGCCTTCTCGCAGATATAATGCCCGTAGGGATGATAACCATCCACCCCAGCCTGCAGATCCTTTGAATGAGAATGTATTTCATGTCGAATTTCGGGATAACTTTCAGGTGTTAACCGAAGCTATGACTACTAATGTTCATACCAACAATCAAGTTGTAGTCCCGCATCAACAGGAGGGTGATTTAGCTACAGCTTGACTTCGTGACTTTATACGGATAAATCCGCCTGAATTGTTTGGGTCAAAGGTAGGTGAGGACCCACGGTTGTATCTTGATGAGATGAAAAAGATCACCCAATTTATGCATGTTACTGAGGAGGAGAGTGTAGATTTTGCATCCTATAGGTTAAAGGATATTTCTTATGATTGGGTTATATGTGGAAAAATGGTAGGGGTGAGAATGCAGCTCCCATGAGCTGGCAGGTGTTTCAAGATTCATTTCTAGACAAGTTCTTTTTGCATGAGTTACAGGAAGCAAAGATTGAGGAGTTCATGACCCTGACGCAAGGCTCAATGACAGTAAAGAAGTACTGCCTTAAGTTCAAACAATTGTCTAACTATGCTCCTGATTTGATGGCTGACACTAGATCTAGTATGAGTAAGTTTCTTATCAGAGTGTCTAGATTGGTTGTCAAGGAGTGTATGACTTTCATGCTTATTGGAGATATGGATCTTGCTATATTGATGACTCATGACCAATAGATAGAGGCAAAAAATTTTAAAAGAAGAGATAGAGAAAATAAAAAGGCTAGAATTGGGAAGTTAGAGTATGGTAACTGAAGGTTTGTAGGGGAAAATCATTTACAATTTTTGAGTCGTTCGCCTTTGCTAGTGCGATCTTCAGCCAGTGCCCCGCACCAAAAACCAAACAGGAACAGTGGAACAAGACCTCGATGTCCAGATATCAAAATAGTATGGGTGGAAGGCCTATTTTATCCTACATGTGCTAGATTTGGTAAAAGGCATACTGATAAGTGATTTTTGGGCTAGAAAGGTTGTGTTGAATGTGTTAAGTTGGGTCACTGTAATACCCCGTATTACCACCCAGCTTAAAATTTGCCCCAAGAATGTCTAAGACTCACTTTAAAGGTGAATAGAATCTTGTACATATGGAATTTTTAAGATTTTCACATTTAGTTAGGTGGGAAATCAAATAAGTTTTCCATCAACACCAAATTCACATAAATTGGATAATCGGGTAAGAAGTAATGGCTATTTTAAGTCCAGCTATAAAATAGTGCCATTTTAGTCCATGGCGTGTCGCGCCATAAGCCAATTTCATAATTGTCAATTTCCAGTGGGCCTTCATGATACCTCCACGTCACGTCAAACTTCCAGGTCGTAAAAAATTGGCAATATGACATGCTCCGAATCGCGCCATAACCCATTTTCCTAATTGTCGATTTCCAGAGGCCAGGCGCGATACTGGCACGTCGCGCCAGGGACCAAAATCAGGAAAATTGTTCCAGTTTCCAACTCATGTTTTTTAAACTTCCAAGAGGCAATATGGTAATTTTTCAACCCTTATATATACTCTTTAACACGGGAATTAACCCTATTAACACCAAATTATATTCTCTTCTCTCAAAAATCCTCTCAAGAACAACCTAGGGTTTCAACCCAAAGTTCAAGAAAACTCAAGAATTCACCGTTAGCTTTCAATAAACTTCAAGGATTGTCCTCCCAGGTATGCGTAGTGTTCATTCATGGACTCCTTTTGTCCATGAAGCCCAAGAACCTTGTTTTAAGTTATATATCATGATATGTATGTTGTGAATGGATTATGTTCATGTTGTTGTGATTGTATGACTTCCAAGATTGAATCTTTACCATGTTTCAATGAAGCCATGTTAGTATAGAGATGAAATCCATGAATTTATCTTGGTTGTGATGTGTAATTTTGATAAACTACACCTATGCCCTAAGGGTGCATGCAAGGTGTTTGATAAAATGCCTAGTATAGTGGAATTCATGTACAATGACTCAATTATGGTCTAAATGCCAAATGTATACAACTTTCTTATGTTTAACATGACTCCCACAATATTGATTCTGCCTTATGCTTGCTTGATGAAGTGTTCATGATATTAAAAGCATGTAAGCAAACCATGATTATGTGATTCTTTATCCATGTATTGGCTTATGGAAATCAAGTGTCTCACAAAATATCCCCCATTTATGATATGATGAATTGTGGACTCTAGTCATGTACTCAAGTATATTAAGTCAAGTCAGTTTCTTCCATCTAGTCCTGGGGGTATTCGTACCCGAAAAATATAGTTGTGTGCCTAGAGCCATGTTATGTTTTCATGATATCTCCTCAGTCAATCCATGATCCCTAGAATCCAGTCAGTCATATGACTCAGGAAAGAACAGTAATCTCATGAACTTAGCTAGTTATCAGTAAAACTCCGTCAGACAATAGAAATCCAGTATAGTTCAGTCAGTTATGTTCTATGTCTCTTCAGATGGGAGTAGGAGTTAGAACTGAGTAACCCAAGGATGGGAACTCACCTGCTTCAGTTAAGAGTGTGATTCTTAGAAGCAGCCCTAGCATTCCAGAACTATGTAGCCAGCGTAAGCTGAGTCATCAATACCTGCATATATGAGGGTAGATGAGGTGGCCCAACCTGTTCAGATGAGGGTTCCCCTCCATTCTCTTTAGAGTACCTGTTCAGTTGAGGGACTACTCACAGCTTGTCCTTACCAGTGGCGCGGTATTGACACCTTTCCAGTCAGGGCAGAGATTGGACTCCAGCTTAGCTATAATAGCATATATGACGTATGTTGGTTAGATAACTACTTCCCACAGTTTCAATCACAGAATCAGGACTGTCAAACATAGTCAACTCAAACCAATAGTATAGATTCAAGATAGTTAGATACAGTCAATTAATATAAGTATCAGTATCAGAAAACTCAGGAATCATCTGCTAGATAAGGTTGATCCCCAGGGTCACCCGTTAGATAGGACTGACTTCATCACAGTTAGCAGTAAAATAGTATCAGTACCATCAGATTTAGAGATCATCCGATAGGTAGGACTGATCTCGAATATAATTAGTCATTATTATTATCAAGAAGATCCAGACACCACCCACTAGATAGGTCTGGTTTCATGTACAGTTAACCATTAGCATCATGGTTATCATCAGTAGATTTAGAGATCACCCACCAGGTAGGACTGATCTCAGATTAAACCAATTTAGATACAGTTTGAAACTCAGATGATTTCTTCATATCGATGACTATTAGATACAGTCTTTCATGACTAGTTTTCAGTACTCATTTAATTAGTAGTCAGACTTAGTATTCATGTTATCATGGTATCAGTTTCCAGTTACGTATGTGTGCATGCATTCTCATGTTCATATCAGTCAGCCAGTATAGTTCATGCATATGAGCCCTATACATATATCCTACCTCACATGCATACACAGTACATTCTACCGTACTGACGCATTTGTGCTATGGTGTTTTTATGTTATGCCATAGGTTCATAGGCACGTGTTTCAGAGCAGTAGTAGAGTTCCAGATTCCAGTACTTAGAGTCGTCAGTGAGTCCTCATCATGCAAGGATGATATTACTTATCATCTTAATTTATTAGCAGTAGATGGAGTTAGGTTGGGACATGTCACATTCAACTCCTTATTCAGACAGTTAGAGGCTTTCTAGACTATCATGTTTTCAGACAGTATTTCAGTTTGTTTTGGGTATCTATACCCCTTCAGATGTTATGATATTCAGTTTTGAACCTTATGGCCTATCAATACTTATTTCTGCATTATGTTTTATATATTATGTAGTGTACAAGTACAGATATTAGTCATGAGTTAGTTTGTGGTCCTTCGGGGTCATAGACACCGTGTAGTAGTTCAGTTTAGATAATCAGGGCATTACAGTTACAGAATCAAGGAATGCCTTACTCTAAGCAAGGAACCAAGGATATTCGTCCTCAGACTCAGGCTACTAAAGCACCATCTCCCATAGCTCACCTAGTCCCTCTTCAGGGCACATCATCTATTACTTATGGCGTTCAGCACCAGAATTAGTTTTATGCTTTACCATCCCGCTAGAGTAGGAGAATTCACCAGATATTATTACTGGTATGTTTTGCGTCTTTCTTCTTGATTTTTATGTGTTGTTAGACCCCGGGTCAAGTTTATCTTATGTAACCCTACTGGTTGCAGTGAATTTTGAAATAGGTCATGAAAAGATCCATTAGACCTTCTTGGTTTCTACCCTAGTAGAGAGTCAGTTATTGCCAAACAGATCTATAGAAAGTGTCCTATCACGTTTCTTTATAGGATAATGTTATCATATTTGATAGAATTAGACATGGTCAACTTTTACCTTATTCTTGGTATGTATTGGCTCTATTCCTGTTATGCATCTATAGATTGTCGCACTCGAGTGGTAATGTTTCAATTTCCTGATGAGCCAGTTTTTGAGTGGGAAGGTAATTCTGTGTCTCCTAAGAGTCTTTTTATGTCTTATCTTAAAGCCAGAAAGTTGATCTCAAAACGGTGCATCATCATTTAGTTCGAGTTCAAGATACTAAGTCTGAAATCCTAACAGTTCATTTAGTCCGTATAGTCAATGAGTTTCCAGATGTTATTCCCGAAGATTTGCCAGGGTTACCTCCCGATAGGGAAATAGAATTCGATATTGACCTTCTCCCATATACTCAGCCTATCTTTTTTACTCCTTATCATATGGATCCAGTTGATCTCAAAGAGTTGAAAGAGCAACTCAAAGACCTCTTAGATAAGGGTTTCATAAGGACGAGTATTTCTCCATGGGGCGCTCCCATTTTATTCATACGTAAGAAAGATGGTTCTCTGCGAATGTGCATTGACTATCGTCAGCTGAATAAAGTTACAGTTAAAAATAGATATCCTCTTCTTAGAATTGATGATTTTTTTGATCAACTTCAAGGTTCAAATAATTTCTCCAGGATAAACCTTAGATTCGGCTATCATCAGCTTACATTAAGGGAATGTGATATCACGAAGACAACTTTCAGAACTCGTTGTGGACATTTTAAATTCCTAGTCATGTCTTTTGGTCTAACAAATGCCCAGTATCTTTCATGGAATTGATGAACCGTGTGTTCAAGAAGTACCTAGATATGTTTGTCATAGACTTTATCGATGATATCCTTGTCTATTGTAAGACCACGTAAAAGTCTAAGTAAAAATTCAGCCCCTTAAAGCTTGTTAAGGGATCCAACACGTGTTAAATACTCAGTATCATTTTGAGCCTCCGAACTTTGAGGAATTATTTTATGACCTTCCTGACCTCTGTTTGTCGATTTTCAAGTTGATTCACGATGGGGCAAGTCAATAGTACATTCCGGGTGATTTTTGGAATTTTCAGACATGCGTAAGGCCATGTTTGGGTTCCCAAAATAGTAGCTCAAGGCAATTTCTCCGCGTTGCCCAGCAAAGTCCCTCGCTCCAGGAAAGACACCACCCTAGCTAGTCCTCGGCTCTAGGTAGGGCGTTGCCCTGGATAGTCCTCTTGGCCAAATTCCTGCAGTTCAGCCCCTAAATTCTAAGGGCAAAAGGGTTATTTCTCCACCTATATATAGTCCAAAACACGAGATTCAGCCATCATTAAGCAAATTATACTTGTTTTCTCTCAAATTCTTTCAAGAACAAACCTTAGGGCTTTTATTGAAGGTCCAAATTCAAGAGATTGCACATTTAATATTCAAGAAACTTTCAACTAAGGTATGTAAAGTATTCATCAAAGGATCCCTTTCATCCTTGGAGTTCAAGAATCCTCTTCTAAAAGTTGAATGATAATTTCCATGTTATGAGTTGAATTATATACTTATTGATGTTTCTTTAATGTGTTTTTATGATATTATGTTAATATGGGGATTGAATTCCTTGAATTTGAAGTGAATGATATAGCCATGAAGTATTAGTTGTTGTTTATGCCCTAGAATAAGGTTATGTCTTCCATGTGTTTGTTAAAATGCCTAAATAAATAAGAATTGTGCAATTTGACTATTTGTGATCTAAATGGTGAACTCATAATGTAGCCATATGCTCAAGAGGACTCCCATGCTAAATGTTATGCCTTGTAGTGATTTGATGCAATGCTCATGATATTAAATTTGTGAAATTATGATATGTTAGAATGTGTTCCTACTCATGTACAAAATTTATGATAACCAAATGTTTCATGAAATCCCTCAATGATTGTATTAAGAATTGTCAACTATGGTCATGTGTTCAAAAAGTGTAATGTCGTATTTACATTCATGCTATCGAGTCCTAGGGGTATTTAATACCCGACAATTTATTTGTGTGCCTAGAGCCAGTGTCAGTTTTTAAGATACTCTCAGTCAATCCATGATTAGTAAAAAAATTTAGTCAGTTATAGAATTCAGTAGAACTCAATTAGTTACATGACTCAGGAAAACTCAGTAAGCTTAGTATTAGTCCAGTTTAGTGTTCAGGTCATACTTTAGTAAACTCAATCAGCTAACAGACTCAGTAATATTCAGTTAGTTAACAAAACTCAGTAATATTCAGTCATTTAACAAAACTCAGTAGTATTTTATCAGTCAACGAAACTCAGTGAACTCAGTCCAGTTCAGCTCCGTGTGATTAGTTTAGTGTCTATTTGGATGGGAGTAGGATTCAGCATCGATTAAATCGAAGGATGGGAACACACACTGCCAGTAGAGGGTATGATTTTTAGAAGCAGTCCTTGCATTCCAGAACTACGTAGCCAGCGTAGGTTGAGACATCACACACTACTAATTAGGGGTTGATAAGGTGGTTGAACCTGACAGATGAGGGTCCCACCATTCTCATTAGAGTACCTTCCAGATGAGGGTCACTCTTCAGTGTCTTTATCAGTGGTGCTGTATTGACACCCTTCTAACTGGGGTTATAGGTTGGACCCCAAATCTATTCAGAAAAAAGAGGCATGTCGGTTAGATGATTACCTCCCATAGTCTCAGTCTCAGTCTCTTTCTTCAGAATAGAACGTATATAGTTCTACAGATCTCAGTGCTATTAGATATAGTCACTCGGCTCAGTATGGAACTCAGCTAGTTCCATCAGAATCAGGACTCTTGGCTACAGTCAATTCAATAACAGTATATTACTTATCAGAAATCCATGTTATCAGTATTCAGTGTTACAATAATCTTAGATAAAGTCACGTAAATTCATACATGTATTCTTACGTAGTCTTGTTCATATTATTCAGTCAGTTATAGTTCATGCATATGAACCCTTGCATTCATCCTACCTTACTTTGCATACAGTACATTCCCACATACTGACGCATACTTTTCTCTTGCGCTATGGTATTTTATACCATAGGTTTAGAAGTACAAGCTCTAGAGAATCCGTAGCATTCTAGATTTTAACAGTCAGAGTTAGTGGCGAGTCCTCATAGTTCGAGGACATGATTATTTCATTATTATTTCATTATTTCAGTACTTATTTATTTCAATAGATAGAGTTAGTTGGGGGATTGTCCCTCAACTCCACAGTTTAGACAGTTTAGAGGCTTTTTCAGACTATAGTACGTTCAGACAGTTGTTCAGTTTTTGTACCATTATACCTTGTTCAGATATTTTTTTATCAGTTATGTTTCAGTATTGATCCTTATGGAAATTTCATCCTATTATTCCTCATCATACAGTATTATTTTACAGTTATTGCAGTAGGTACCAGTCATGGGTTAGCTTGTAGTCCTACGGGGTCATGAGTACCATGTAGAGTTTGGGGTACCAGACTCGAGGCGTTATAAACTTGGTATCAGAGCCTAAGGTTCAACAATGTCCTAGGAAGTTTGAAAGCCGCATCTAGTAGAGTCTTGCACATGGGTGTGTTGCGCGTCATACTTACGTGCAGGAGCCTATGAGATGTTTTAGGAACAATTTCCCTTCTTTCAGTATTCATGTCTTCCCAGTGAGCATAAGATCAAATTTAATTCTCAATCTAATCCTTTTCTATTCCTTTTACAGAACATGTCTCCCAAAAGAATAAATGAGAATTAGTCAGCACCTCAACCCGTCCAGGCAGATCCTTTCGACGAGCACATCTCTCATGTAGAGTTTAGAGTTACATTCACCACTCTTGCTAATTCAGTTACTACCCAGAATGAACGTCCAGCCGTAATTCTAGTCAACCCAATGGCTATTTTTTCTACAGCCAGGATTTGGGACCTTACCCGAATGCATCCTGCTTCTTTCACAGGGTCTAAGTCAGATGAGGACCCATAAGAATTCCTAGATCAGGTTCATAAGGTTATAGATATTATGTGGATGACTGCTAGTGAGAGTGTTGAGCTAGCTGTATATTAGTTATAGGATGTGGCTTACATTTGGTTTAAATAGTGGAAATCAGAAAGGACAAATGATGTAGGGTCCATAGAATGGGAGGAGTTTGCCACTACTTTTCTAGATAGATTCTTTCCCCTAGAGCTTAGAGAACCTAAGGTGTTAGAGTTTATCAGCCTCAGGTAGGGAAACTGTAATGCCCCTAAAACGGGTCCCGAGGCATCACACGATGTTTAAAACTACGAGTAGCCCCAATCTAACCCTTTTGAGCCATCTACCACCATTACAATCTTATTTCAAGATAATTAGGATCAAATATCAGAACATCATAAATCAAGTCTCACGAAAAATAGATAGATACTGGAAAGTAACAAAATACGGACTATCTGACCACTCTGAACAGCTAGTCTGACAAGCCTCTACTACTCAGTAAACCAGAGGGCCATTAGGCACAACTGACCCATACTCAAAATAATTAAAGTAAAAAACTTATAGTGAAACTGAAAGTCTGAACAATACATCCTCGGAACATGAGGACTCACCACTGTAGGAGGTATGGATCAATGTGCTCAAAAATCACTGTCGAGTCTGGGACTAAGCACCTGAACCTACATTACAGGGAAAAAATGTAGCCCACATACAAATATGTGGGTGAGTACCATGGAATATGTACCGAGTATATGGGGGTGTATGCAATTTCAGTTATCAAATATCACAATTTCATAAAAGACATGCATGCTGATATAAATGACTCACTTAGCTGGAATTAAATTATCATAATCATGGATGAGTAATACACATTAAATAAAACACGTGAGTCATTTTGATAAATTCTCAATTCACTTCTTTCTTGATTTCAAACCTTAGGAGTAATCAATCATCAAACAATTCTGTTTAGTACGTAACATTTCAATCTTTCGAAAATAGTAAACTTTCTCGAAACCAATCTTTCAAAACATATATATATATATATATATATATATATGTATCCGTCTTATATAGATTAGAGGCACACACACACTTTGGGAGTTTCTCATAACCGACATAAATCATGTGAGCTACATGGAGTCCAACGTCTGACCCACGTTGGGGAGAGCTGTCCTATCCTTGCCATCGGAGTAGGATGTTAATTATTTAATTCATTAGTGATCACTATATCAGCCATAGGCTTACATCCTATGGGGGCATGTAGTTCTAGGAAAGTACCACACTTCCCACTCGGTGCTAAATACTACTCCCGGACTTAGCTTAGAATTTTAAATCAGCCCCAGGCTCACATCATAAACAAATTCAATACTTTGCATTGGGAGCCAAAATGCTACCCCTTTATCATAAATCAATCAAACGTGGATCCCTTTTCTTACTTGGGTTCAAAACCAACTCTTTCTTGGAAATTTTTATAGACTTCTCATCAAAACTTTTTAAAAATCTTAACAATAAGAGATATGAGTACAATTCTTGTAACACTTCAAAAGATATCAATATTTCATTCTTAAAGACCCAAATTTCACAATAAAGCTCAATTCAAGATATAAAAACTTGGAATTTCTTGAAAACATAGTATCAACATAAGAATATGAAATTTACATCATGAATTCTCAACTTAAAACATCATTAGATAGGAAAATCATGCAACTCAAAGCATAAACAACTTTCATCATCTCAAAAACACGGAGTATATCAAAATAACAAGAATTCATCTTGAAAGTATAAAATTCTTTAAGAAAATTAATGTCTTTGGGCAAAAGAACAAAAGAATGTTCTTGTTGAAAACTCCACATACCTCAAACCTTAAGCTTTGATAAACTTTTGACTCCTGAACTCTATTCACGAAAATAGTGAGTGCTTCTTGTAGCCCTTGGGATGGGGAATTCGAATCTCCAAAAATTATCAAAAACTCACAGTTGAATCTTGAGATACTTGAGTTTTTATATTAAAACCCTAATAAATGTTCTTGAGAATTTTTGATAATCTAGGATGAATTTTGATGTTATAGGGATTAAATCCCATGTTAAAGAGGATAAAGGATTGGAAACTACCCAAATTACCCTTAATGATTCCGAGAAGGGCTAAAAATTTGAACTGAAAAGAGAGCCTAAAGGCGTCGCCCAGCCTAGCGCCTTAGTGAACCAAGGCGGCGCCTTGCTTAGCACCCTATATAACCACCATAGCGCCTAGGCTGGAGATGGCTGGGAGAGGGTCGGCACCTTGCTAGCGCCCTCAGATACTAGAATTGAACACCAAACACAGCCTTAAGCTCGTCTAAAAATTCCGAAACTCACCTGAGATGTACTACGACCTTGCCCCATTCCAAATTGAGAGCAAAATAACTAAATCCCTTTATATCAAAGGTGATAGTAGGGGTGTGGATCTATCCGTTCGGTTTGATTTTATGTGTTATCAGTTTAAGTTTTTTTCAATACGATAATACCCATGCTTTATATTATGTTTTTATTAAGCTGAATAGGTTAATACTTCGTGAATCATTGAATTGTGAATAAGTAGTGTGTGTGTGTGTGTGTGTGTGTGTGTGTGTGTATATATATATATATATATATATATATATATAACCCAATAAGCTGAAACAGAAACTGAACCGTTTACCCAATAATTTTTTTATAAAACCACCATTAACCCAATAATATTTTTATTGGTTCGGTTTATCGATCAGTTCGGTTTTTGCACACCTCTAGTTTGTTGACTCTATTTATCAATTTTATGGATAAAACATTAGATTATTTATGTCTGAAAAGATCGAAATAAAATGACCATAATTTTAGGTATTCACTTAATCTTGTTTAAGTGTTTTTTTTTTTGTATTCAAGACTTTTTATATTTGAGGAGTATATGATACCTGGACTTTGAGAGAGGAGATGTAAGAAAAATTACCAACTTGACCCTTAGTCCAAGCATCATATTTGGTTATTATTAAAATCCCAGAGAAAAGAAGGATTGTTCGTGTGGATGATTTAGAAGATATAATCGAAGAACATGTATATCGTCTGGTATTTATAGTAACTTAGAAAATACTTATTAGGTTGTGGTTTTAAAGGTCACATAAGTTGCATTTACTAAAAATAATTGTCCAAAAAAGATATATATTCAGTCAAACAACGTCAGATAAAGTAATCAATAAAATATTTTATTTTATTTGTCTAGAGTTATTGAGATACTATTTTTTTTTCTTACAACATATATAAATATTGGTTGGCAAGCAAATATGGATAATCAAAACAAAGGGATAGCAATGGCTTCACAAATTCATGGAGGAATGACTAGATAAATATGGATTATCAAACTTTGAATTTATTCAGTATAATATATGTATTGCTCTTTTTTTGTATTTAAAGTTAAAAGTGAAATTTGTTTATCAATGTATTTTATGAATGCTTGTAAGATATAATATTTACTGTTGAGTGATTGAATTGAATGTATATGGTTATAATTATAATATGTATAATTTTCTTTACTATTCTTTCATCTCATGGGATATGATAATAATAAACTTAGTGTATTTTTGTAAGTGCAATATGGAGAAAATTGAGTGTGCCGAGATTTTATTTTTATTTTGTAGAGATATATAGGTTATTTCGAATAAACCCTTGACTTAAAGAAAGCATTTCTGTCACGACTCAAAAGGTCATGAGTGGCACCCACTCTAATCTTTCTGTGGGAGAACCGTCTAAATCGAACCTTACCCAATCACTTGTCCAAATTAAGATGATGACATCATAAAATCTACATAATAATAGTACTTCAGGACTAATCGTTATTATTGCGGAAGTCAACAAAATACTTATGAATAAAAAATTCCTAAGATCCGAAAGTCATCGCACAAGAACTACGCTAACAAATCAAGTTTGAAGAAATCTCCAAATAAAGTAAATAGGAATATTTCATTGCGCGAAAGATGGAGAATAACAAATAAGATGGAGTGTTCACCCTTCGGATCAAGATCTGTTATCAACTCTAGAGATGAGGTCGTGACTGAACCTGTGGAAAACTTTCTGCACTCATCAAGAGAAGAGTACAGGGTAGTATCAGTACAAACCACTATGTGCTAGTAGGCATCATAGGCCAACTCAATTTAATAGCATGTACGCAACATAAATCAAATAACAAGCAGACATACATAATCACATAACAAATTTCCAATGAATCAACAATACATCAATAGCAGGTCAACGGTGCTCACAAATATGCCACATAACTATTAAGAGGATCAACCATACTATAACATCCACCAAATCAACACAAATATGTACATACATGCTATGAGATTTATTTTTTCCCAAATAGTCATGACCTGTAGGGAACAATCTATGTTCATGTACCGTACCGGCATGGTATACGATCCAACATAAATATAAACGTACCGGTGTGGTACCTGATCCAACATAAATGTAAACGTACCGGCGTGGTACCTGATCCAACATAATTATAAACAATTATCATCAATATCAATTTACACAACCTCACAGCGTACAACACCATGTACCAAGTTTACAAATACACTTAAATTCCTAAGACAATTCCATCAAGTCAATTTTCAATAAACATTTATACATGAATCAACAATCCAAACATCAACAATTTCAAGCATGTCCGAATACCAAACCATAAGTATCCAATTTAGAAGCACACACACAATTATGTTGAGTCTAAACTCCAATTAAACCGTAACCTACTTCAACCAACGAATCCGAACGTCACTAGTCCACAAGTACCTTATCCTTCCTCACAAATTCAGAATGTTCAAAATCTGTTCAAATATATATAACCCCCATAAGAGTACGAACTAGCACGTCAAATTTCAACTAAAATGGATTATTATTCTAGCCCAAGTCAAGAATATTCACTCTAAAAATTCTAAACCTAGACCTCAATTATAAAAATTATGAATACGAACATGTCTAGAGTTACTCGGCTTATTTCTAATTTACATTATCGAGTATTGATGTCAAACTCAAGTTTAAGAACACTATCAAGGGTCATGCAGGAATGAACTGAGAGTTAAGAATTCTGCACACTTAAATTCCCTGTGAACATAACCTTGGCATTAGGATATCTAATGATTGGCTAATGATTACTTTCATCATTACCCATTCATTGTTTTTTTTTTTCAAATTGGCTTCAAAAGATACACCAGAAACCTCCCAAAAAATTGATCACTAAGATCATTTTTTACCTTATCCAAGAGAACACCAAACATGCATGGTATTACTATATATATATATATATTTGACGTATGCGGACTGTATGTTGGCCCTAGTTGAAGAATAATCCACAAGTTTAACAACAAAACAATTGTTTTCTGATTTTCAAGTAGAGCATAATCAATTTATAAACTTAAATCAATTTCCTTTATATCAGGTATGCCTTTACTTATAGGCAATTATTATTATTCTAGTTAACACCTTACCTAAAGCTCGTTGATGCAGCCACAGTTCTCGCCTTTTTTTTTCCTCTTTCCGTTATTGCTTATCCTCCAAAGGAATTAAACCCTATTAACTGAAAGTCCTTTCACGTAATATCTGATGGCAAAAGGATTGTAGTTTTAACCCATTAAACCATTAGTTTCACTAATCATCTAAAATACCCTAAACTTTTAATAAATATACAAAATTTATTTCGGAAACCTCATCAACATAAATCAATTATGTATATTAACTAAAAAGTACATTCCGAACCTATTGAAAGTATTACGACACTAATTCGAGGTCATCTTGATCGAACTTAATCATTATCAAGCTTAACTCAATTAAAACTCAATAATCCAACTAATGACTTAATTACTTTCTAGCACCTTAAGAATTGATATTACTCATCCCGTGAGTAATAATTCACGTACATAAACTACCGAAAGAGTTAAAAGAAGGAAGATGAAAAGATTTCACAAATGATCGAGAGGGTCGTTACATCAGATAACTATATATATACATACATACATACATACATACATACATACATACATATATATATATATATATATATATATATATATATATATATATCGTAGTATAAGTAGTACATATATATTGAATGGTGCATATATATGTGTATATATCTTCTAAATTAGTATATATTTAACGTATACATATGTATATCTTTTATAAATTAGTATATAACTATATATATAGTGTGTGTGTATCTTGTATTGTATAAATATTATAGTATATTTTATTTAAAGTAGTACGTATAAATTGAATGGTATGTATATATGTGTATATATCTACCATAGACGCATATATTTAATGTATACATGTGTATATCTTTTATAAATTAGTGTATAACTATATATATAGTGTGTGTGTATATCTTGTAGTGTATGTATCTTGTAGTATATTTTATTTTAAGTAATACATATATATTGAATGGCATGTATATATGTGTATATATCTTCCATATATAGACGTATATATTTAACGTATACATGTGTATATCTTTTATAAATTAGTGTATAACTATATATATAGTGTGTGTAGATATATCTTCCATAGAGGTATATATTTAACGTATACAGGCGTATATCTTTTATAAATTAGTATATAACTATATATATATAGTGTGTGTATATATTATAGTGTATATATATTGTAGTATAATTTATTTAAAGTAGTGCGTATATATTGAATGGTATGTATATATGTGTATATATCTACCATAGACGTATATATTTAACGTATACATGTGTATATGTTTTATAAATTGGTATATAACTATATATATAGTGTGTGTATTTCTTATAGTGTATATATATTGTAGTATATTTTATTTAAAGGAGTACGTATATACTGAACGATATGTATATATGTGTATATATTTAACATATACATGTGTATATATTTTATAAATTAGTATATAACAATATATATAGTGTGTGTATTTCTTATAGTGTATATATATTGTAGTATATTTTATGTAAAGTAGTACGTATATATTGAATGGTATGCATATATGTGTAATTGTGTATTTATTTTTTAAATTCTAATGTAGTATATGCTATATATATAGTGTACATATATATTGTTAACGTATTTAAAATGTATGTATGTGGATATATATAGTGTATATTTATATTGGAATTTTTTTGGGTGGTGTTTTGACCGGGTTTGACTGAATTTTAACCAGGTTTGATCGAGTTTAAGTGGGTTAGATCGGGTTGGACTAAGTGGGCCAGTTCAGGGCTTTTTAAAAAAAAAATATTGTTGAACCTGGAATCGGCCCGACCCACTTAACCAAGCCCGGATAGGACCCGGCTAACTTTAACGGGACGGTTTCGGGTTGGCCCGGCCCGAACCACTTGACACCTTTAACCTAGACAAATTACCAAGTAAAAATTACCACTTATTACCATACAAAGTCTTACTCTATATTTTAAAGTCACGATCCCTTATATTTTGGGAGTCAGTATTATAAATAAATAAAATAATAATTGAGGAAAATGTGAAAAAACTATTTTATCTCAAACGGAGACTTTTAATTATAAGAACCTTCACACTTTTAATATGACTAGTTTAATCGTACGTGCCTCACCCGTGTAAAGTTTGATTATTTAAAATTAAATAATTTTGTCTATTCGAATATTTTTAATAAAGTGTAAAATTCAAATCAGTTTTCAAAAAATTTTCACACAATATAAACATAAACATATACACATATATACTTTAATTTACCACCAAAAATTTCCAGTGTGATTGATAGATCTATCACTTTTGCGTTTGGCATATAGTACATCTTTCACTTGTTGCCACAGGCTAAGAAAAACATGTCAATTTGAACGATATTGATGTTACAATTTTTTTTTTGTATTTTAAATCTTTTCAGATTTTTAATAAAGGGCAAAAAGTTCAAAAAAAATCTTTAAGGTCCTTTATATATTATGGATTATAGATATAGATATAGATATAAATATAATATTATATTACTAATTTATTTTAGATAGAATATTTAAAATTATTTATCCTCAAATATTGGTCCCGTATTGTGTACAACTCTTTGGTTTTTGAAGCACATTACATCTGAGCCCATGCGATTATAAAGGGGGCCATTGTGTGTTGTGGTTATAAATTTTATAAAATCATCATTTATTTCTTAAACTCTATATCTGATCAAATGATGATACATAAAATAAAATAGAAGAAAAGAAAATTTATAATACATAAAAGAGTAGATAATTAATTTTTTGAGTTGAGGTATGTAAATGTGAATTTGAGTTGCTTGAAGATTGGTGGAAAAAACTAAAATAATATTTCTATGAGGGTATATCTAGAGGTCGAAAAATCAATCCGTCTAATCCGATATAACTCGTTCAAGTTTATATTGGTTATTGATCCATTTACTTATTAGTTCGACTCATGTTCATTCAATTTGTTTTGTCCCGTTAAAATAATGTAGCCCGAATTAATTTTTTGAAAAATCTTGTTAAATAGCGACTTGTAAATCACCTAGAGTCCAGCGATTTGCAAGTCGCTTCAAAATTATGTGTTTTTTATACCTTTTATACCTTTCCTTTTTTCCTTTAACAATCTTTACTGTTTTTTAAAGTGAAATTAAAATTCTAAAATATAGTGCTAAAATTATTTGGGACCTTCAAATTTTGGAGGCCCTTTTACTAGCCTCATATTTGAGCCATGTGTCAGCCGGTATTGAAATGAGTTTCGATTGTAGTGATCAGTATTAGTGGAATGGTATTCAGGAGGCGTGAAAATCAAAGAAATTGTTGGAGTTATTTTATCATTTTTATCTAGTCCTAGTATGCTTGATGTTAGAAGAATCTCTTATAGGTTGGTTGGCTAAAAATAATGAGTTAGAAATAATGAGTTGGTTGGCTAGGTTGGTTGGAGCCATCAATTAATTTCACGAGTTACCTTCTATCTATCATTAATACAAGTATAAATTAGAATTAGATAACTTTGTCCATCGTGACTGACTTGGACACTAGGCAAGAAATCACTCTAAAAAACATATTTGTCTTAGTAATAACACGATTAGATAAAACTTAACAATAACCACCACTGTTGAAGTCTGAGCTCTAAGAGATGGCAACTTCACTGCTTACCAACTTTGGAATCAGGAGATATCTCATCAGCTGCCAAATATTAGAAAAAAATAAAGTATAACAAAGAATATCAAAGTAGTTTGGCACAAAACAAATTGGCATAATAAGTAAATATGCCCTTTAACTTAGTCTCAGATCGAATCTATCACATTCAACTTTGAATCTGCATAAGCAGACACTTAAACTTATATAAAGTTGAACAAGTAAACACACGTGTCCTATGTGGCATAATAAACGTAGGATATGAATTGGCCATGTAGGACTCCACATAAGACGTACATGTCTACTTATTCATCTTTATACAAGTTTAAGTGCCTACACAAAGTTGGAGGGTATAGATGCAAGTTGAAGTCAAGTTAAAGGGCATATTTATGTATTATGCCAAACAAATTTAAAACAACATTTTTCTCATCATTCCTAATCTCTCTCTCTCTATATATATATATAAAGGAGGATTAGAGGCATACTGATGTGGCATGCCTCAAAATCCACCATTCCTATTTATCTAATTTCTGATTTTTTTGAGTTTTTCTTCAAATTAATTCATTTTTAAATTTTAATTCTACCCATTTATTTCTTAATAAATTTATAAATATCATTTAATTTCACACGTTACATGTAATAACAAAAAGTCTAAATTCTACTGCTTCAAACAATCCTCGGTCTTCTCCTATTCCCCTGCTTTGCTGAGTATCGTTAATAATTCTTTGCGCCATTTGCTTTCTTCATCTCTTATTTGAGCATATACACTATTAATTTTCTTCTTTGTGTTGCTAGCGGCTTGTTGGACACTGCTTCGCTATTGTTGTTGTTGTTGTTGTTGTTGTTGTTGTTGTTGCGGCTATTGTTGCTGTTGTTATTGCTGTTGTTATTGTTGTTGTTGTTGTTGTTGTTGTTGTTGCTGTTGTTGTTGCTGTTGTTGTTGTTGTTGTTGTTGTTATTGTTGATAAAGTCCACCTGATATACTCCTCCAGGTTTGTTCCACACACGTGCTTGAAAGTGTCTTCATTTTGATCATTATCACTATTATTATCCTTGGCAACGAATGTGATATAATAAATTATCCCTGCTACAAACTTTTCGTTGGCATTCAGAATTTTCACAAATTTGTAATCTCGACCCTGAATCGGATATCTCAATCAATCCATCCATCCATCAATCGATCAATCACAAACAATAAATTAATGAGGACATACGTACATAAGCTTTCCTTGGCAAGATTGTATTTGTGAATGGCCCATTGGGACATGTCAATAATTTTTGGATTATTTTCGATGCCTTGTAGTGGATGAATAAAAGACACACCAGATGGAGTAATGCTGACAGGCCAATTCTCAAAACACCTCTTACTCATCTCGGTGACTTCCACATCGACATCGAAACCCTAGATTATAAACGCATCCAATCAAAAGCAAGTATGTATGTATATATGTTCCACAACAATTACAATATGTGTTTGCTTGTGTTGACTTACATCACTCTCTTTAACCTGTCTGTGATACTCTTCAAATATTGGATCGGAATCATAGTAGCTCCCATGGTAATCCCCATGCACATTGCTCTCTTTAACCTGCCTGTTATACTCTTCGCTCCTATGGTAATCCCCATGTACTCTTCTTCTCTTCTCCATTGTTGTGTGGCCTTCCAAATTTAGCTTCTTCTCAGGCTCCATTGCTGTCTCGCCTTCCAAATTTAGCTTCTTCTCAAGCTCCATTGTTGTCTCGCCTTCCAAATTTAGCTGCTTCTCAGGCTCTTCCATTTTTATAATCTTCGACGAAGACATTAGGGCTTTGGCCTCTGAGTTTGTGAAAAATAACAACACACGATGGAATATATATATATATATATATATATATATATATATAACTAATGGCATAAATCGGGTCGGGTCGGGTCGGGTCGCACCTTTTTTTTTTGGTTAATAAGATGCATTAAATAAAGTAAATAAGCATAATTACAAGGGTTCATGGCCTTATTCTGGATCAAGTACATAGGCAAGATGGCTATTCCCTAAGGGAGTTACATCAATCAAAACATCTTTCTGGTAGCACGTTCTATGTTTATCAGCTAAAAGTTCGCGTTCAACAAAATTTGGAGGTGTGTCCAAAAAAGTACAGTCAGCATAGTTGTTGTGAACTCCCTTTTTTGCCAAGGCATTTGCAACTCTATTTTGTTCCCTGTAGCAGTGTCGAACAGAAGGTGCACCCATCTCTCGAATCAGTGATCTACAAGCGTCAAGTATAGGATTATAGAGTAGGTGACCATAATGAAGTAATTCAATAGTTAATTGTAAGTCCGTGTATATCTCTACAGGAACCCAATTTTTAGCATGTACTAAGGTAAGGCCCTTTAAAAGAGCTATTAATTCCATGTGGTTGTTACTAGTATGAAGGAAACTTTGGTAGAACCCGCCCACCCAATTTCCATTAGAATCACGAACAACGCCCCCAATACCACCTTTTCCTGGATTTCCTTTGCACGCACCATCAATATTAAGTTTGTAGTGGTTTAGAGCGGGTGGTGTCCAGCATAGAGAGATGGAAGTTCGAGGTCGGGGAACAGTATGATCTGATAAGTGAAGGAATTCAACAGCTTCAGAATACACTTTTGTAAAGCTGGGCTAACCTTGAAGATTATTGTAAAGGTTATTATTTCTGGTTTTCCAAATATGCCAAAGGCAATACGGTAGAAGAGTGGACCAAGGTAAGAGACTTTCGAAGCTTTTGTTATGAAGAAGGTGCCAGGTGGCTGGCCAACTTATAGGGGAGAAAGAGTTAGGAGTTAAAGAGAAGTTGTCATTGTAGGCACGAATCAGGTCTGCCTAAGGACAGTAGCACGAGTGCAACTGAAGAAGATGTGTGAAATATCTTTGCTAGGATGGGAGCAGACTGGACAAGCGCTATTGATTTTGTGTTGAGCTAGAGTAGACTTAGTAGGGAGGTTTTTGTGTTGCATCAGCCAAAGAAAGTTTTGAATCTTAGGAGGAATTCGTAAATTCCAAATCCATGTCCAAGAAGTGTCCTGAGTGAAATATTGATGGCTTTTTTGTTTAAGGAAAGCGTAGGTGATTTTGCAAGAGAAAGTGCCCTTTGCAAATAGTGGCCATAAGGGGGAGTCAGCAGTCAGTTTTAAGTTGGGCATGAAGGTATGAATGATAGTGTTCTTAATATCCAAAGGTATTTCAAAGAAAAATGCGTCGAAGTTCCAGGAATCATGATGCCAGATGTTAGAGAAGTGGATAGTAGGAGTGAAGGGAACAGGCCCCTAAATAAGATGGCAAAGGGGTAGAAAGTTAGGAATCCATCTATCCCTCCAAGCATCCACCTTAGTTCCATCATGGACTGACCAACAAATAGCGTCCCTAAAAAGTTTCCAACTTCTAAAAATGGTTTTCCAAATTCTAGATCCATATGAAAGATGATCAGTGTTGTTGTTACTATATTTATTAGTGAGGACCCTCGCCCATAGAGTTGAAGGTGTTGAGTGCATCCTCCAAGCTATACTACAGAGCAAAGTTTTGGTTCTTAAGTCTAGCCTGTTACATACCAACACCGCCTTCTTTCTTGGTCCTAGTAATGGCTTCCCAGCTGACCATATGCATTTTCCTTTTCAGGTTGGTGGTACCCCAAAGAAAATTCCTTTGTATTTTGTCGATCCTCTTAAGAATAGTGCTGGGGAGAAGATTAATCTACATGATGTGATTTGGGATCCCAGCAAGAGTGGCTTTTGCAAGAGTAGCTCTGCCAGCTATGTTGGGAAATTTTGTTTTCCAACCACCCAGCTTGGAATGCATATTATCAAGAAGAAAGTGAAAATCAGTAGATTTAGGTGTTGATTGGAGAATAGGGAATCCTAGATATTTGCCAAATGTAGTAGCAGATTTGATTCCCAAAATGTTAGAAAGAGCCTGTTTAGTAGATAAAGAACAATTATTAGAGAAGACAACCTTGGATTTGTGTAAGTTAACTTTGAGGCCAGAGTAAGTGGTAAAACTTTGGAGAGTTTTAAGGATATTGTGACAATTTCCTTTATCAGCTTTCGCAAAAAAGGTAAGGTTGTACGCAAAGAACAGATGGGAAATGAGAGGGCCCCGTCTTCCCATAGAGATTGAAATCCATTGAAGAAGATCAACCTGTTGGTTAATTTTTCTAGATAATAATTCCATACACAGGATAAAGAGATAGGGTGATATAGGGTCACCCTGTCTGATGCCTCTAGTGGGTTTGAAGGTAGAGGTGGGGCTACCATTGACAAGTATGGAATTGCGGAGGTAGAGATGCAGGGCATAATTAATCTTGAAAGGGTCTTAGGAAACTTGAAGAAGGCTAAAGCTTGTCTAATGAAGGACCATTCCAAAGTGTCGAAAGCCTTTTCAAGGTCAATTTTAAGAATTATGTCACACCTGGAACCAGTCTTTTTTTTTAAATGAGAGAGGTATTCTTGGACAATGATAGCATGGTCGGCAACTCTTCTGGAAGGAAGAAAACTTGCCTGTGAAGGACCAATGATATTTTGAAGGTGAGGTTTGATTCTGTTAGTAATAATCTTGGTCAAAATCTTGTATTGAGTGTTACACAGGCCAATGGATCTAAAATTTTTCAGGGTGGTAGCATTCCTGTTTTTGGGGATGAGGCATATGTAGGTTGTGTTAGCTTTTTCCTCCATAGTAGAATTAGAAAATGAGGTATTACAGAATTAATAGAGAAGAGGGGCCATAATATTCCAGTATTTTTGATACATGAATGGATGCATCCCATCAGGTCCCGATGCTTTGTTAGGTTTGAATGAAAAGGTTGCTTGCTTGATCTCTTCAAAGGAAGGAATAGAGTCAAGAACTTCATGAGCAGAAGAAGGGATGGATCCAAAGTTGGAGGGGTTGACTTGACATCTGAGCCAAGTGCTAAGAGATTGTTCTAGGGATTGAAGAAAGGAGCTAGAAGGATAGTTAGGAGATTTTTGGATGCCTTCAAGTCTTACTAGAATTTATTTTTTCTTGTGGAAAATATTTCCAAAAACCTCCTTATTCCGGGCTTTAGCAATATTTTCAAAAGCCAGTGTAGCAATAGTCAGGTCATTCGTAGGTTGGAAGGAATTGGACACCAGGTTTTGGAAGTCAGCATGACTGCACCACATTGACTCAACCCTAAAAGGTTTAGTAGAAGTATGAGAAGATCTAGAAAGAGTGAGTAGTAAGAGGCAGTGATCAGAATGCGTTCTAGCTAGATACAAGACTGAGGATTCAGGGAACATATGAAGCCAGGAATCATTTGCAAAGAATCTGTCTAGTCTTTCAAAGATTAGACCTTATCTTTGCCTATATCTCATGTTTGACCAAGTATATTTACTACCTTTGTAGCCAAGGTCAAAAAGGTGCCAATGGTTAATGAAATTCCAAAACTTAGCTGTTCTAGTTAAATTCAGAGGTGCATTACCAAATTTCTCAGTTGCTCTGAGGAGTTCATTAAAATCCCCCCCAATTAGTCAAGCATAAAAATCAAAATTGAGGGCATCAGAAAGGTTCATAAGATGTTCCCAAAGCTGTTTTCTAAGGGTAAAATTAGTGCTAGCGTAAACAATAGTAAAAATCCAGATAGAGGAGAGAAAACTAACCTTGATAGTAGTATGAATAGCCTGAGGGGTGATAGAGATAGCACTGATAGAAATATTGTCCTCTTTTCACATGAGAACAATACCACCAGAATTACCTACAACACTAGATTGGATGAGACTGTCGAAACCTAATTCTTCCATAAGTTTAGAGTGATCAGCCATTCTAGTTTCAAGAAGAGCTAAGATGGTAGGGTGATGCATAACAATCATAGCTTTGCATTGCTTTCTAAATTCCGAGACATTGGCTCCCCTAGTATTCCAAATAATACAAGTAGGCATCATCAGATCAGGTTTGGGATGATGAGGTTGCAGCAGCTCTTTCCCTCTGTCCAGAGGGGGAGTTGTCTAAGTTGATTCCATGGACTTCCTCTTCTTGGCAAGAGGGGTTACCCTTACTCTGAAATGATTGGGCTCAGATGTTATGTGCTCATTTGACACGTGCTATTAGTTAATTTTCTTATTTTAAATTTAGTGTTTCTTTTTCCTATTCTTTTTTCTTTCCCCACCCACCCCCTCTACGTTCTTCTACTTGAGCAAACTCTTTTCCCGAGGTATACACAGTACGCTATATCCTTTTCAAATCTAATTTATACGATGTTGTTGTAAAGGTATATTTATTTAGAAGTTTATACAAGTTTAGACGTCTATTTATGCACACCTAAAGTTAGGGGTGGACATGGTATGGTATATATCGAATACCAGACCAAAACCGAAATTTTTATACCGCAGAATGGATGTTATGGTATTTGTTAGGAATTTTAAATTATTTTGGTATTTGGTACAGTATTTGGTATTTATGCAATAAATACCGAAATACCTTATACCGCACCGAAGTTTTTTAATAACATATAAAACCCATATATATTATATTTAAGATTATTAAATATATTTATACATCATCCATTAGCCAATTGAACACAAAAGTAGCGTTTACTCAGAAATACATTTTTTGGGAATCTTATTATTTAGGAGTAATTTGCTTAAATTTAGGTAATGTTGTTCAGAGTTTGTATCTCGGACTATTCAATCGTTAACAAAGATAGTTGTTAGCCTAACATGATTGAGACGTCTTTAAAATTTAAAGTTATAGTTTTTTAATATGAGTATATGTAATTAGAAATCAAATAAAGTATGATTACCAAATTACCATACCGTAAAATACCAAAATCGAATTTAAAAATACCAAACCATACCGAACTAATTTGGTACAGTAATGGTATTGTTCTTTTAGATACTGAAAATCGAAGTTACCGTACCGAATTTTAAAATACCGTACCGTACCGAACCGTACCATGGCCACCCCTACCTAAAGTTAGAGGGGTTATAAATGCAAGTTGAAATCAAATTAATTAAAAGCCATATTTATGTATAATGCCTAAAATATAGCATTAGATTTTGTGATTAATTTATAATATAATTATTTTAATGAATTAAAACAAATCACGACATTTTGCATAATTACTGAAATCTCAATTTTTGGTCTGTCGAGATACATAATTAGCTTCCGATAATAAAGATATATTTTTTTCTTTGTAAAGATATATAATTAGCTCCCCGATATATTTTTTGATTTTGAGCCTCTTGAGATACATAATTAGTTTCGTGATACATTCAACGAAAATACATAATTATATGAATATTTGTAATTATTTTATAAGGGTGATGATTTGTGTAAATATGATAAAATTTAAGGTGTATATTTATGTTATTTTAAGTTTTAACATCTGAGCCCATAAAGTGCGACCCGAACCGACCCAACCCGATTCATGCCATTAGTAATATATGAATCGTGTGGTGGTGGTGGTGTTATTTTTCACAAACTCAGAGGCCAAAGCCCTAATGGAAGAGCCTGAGAGGCAGCTAAATTTGGAAGGCGACACAGCAATGGAGAAGACAAGAAGAAGAGTACATGGGGATTACCATGGGAGCTAAGAGTATGACAGGCAGGTTAAAGAGAGCAATGTGCATGGGGATTGCGATCCATTATTTGAAGAGTATGACTGGCAGGTTAAAGAGAGCTATCCAATATTTGAAGAGTATCACAGGCAGGTTAAAGAAAGCGATGTAAGTCAACACAAGCAAACACATATTGTTCTTGTTATTGTTGTGCAACATATATACATACATACTTGCTTTTGATTGGATGTGTTTATAATCTCGATGTGAATGTCACCGAGATGAGTAAGAGGTTTTTTGATAATTGGCCTGTCAGCGTTACTCCGTCTGGATGGATGGATGGATGGATTAATTGAGATATTCAATTCAGGGTCGAGATTACAAATTCTTGAAAATTCTGAAAGCCAACCGATGGTCTATATCAGGGATATTGTATTATATCACATTTGTTGCCAAGGATAATAATAATAATAATAATGATCAAAATGAAGATACCTTTCAAGCACAGGTACTGTCTCCTCCTGGAGGAGGAAAATAGGAGGTGGACTTTTGCAGGATTAAAGGTAATTTAATTAACTTTTTAATATGCCTTGTACCTTAGCTAGCCTGTTACTACTTATATTATATATATACCTTGGGTTGAGGGTATCCACTCTACTTCATCTGTGTTGGCGAGCGGTATGGACTGCGTAAACTTTACTGTCCCAGAGCCCACTTTGTGGGAATACACTGGGTATGTTGTTGTTGTTGTGGGGATTTGGCGTGGATCCATTCATGTCTATAGAAATGAGTGTGTTGTCATAAAGTCATGCATCCTTCAAGTGTTCCAATACGCAATTGAGGTATTTCGTAGTCTCGGGATTATTTATCCCACTTGATAGACCATAGTGATGTATGTAAGTTATCCCGAGATAGCTAATCATGGGATAATTAACCCCTTTGTTCCCAACCAAACATCTTACTCTTGATATGGCTTCGATGGATTTAGTTGCTTCAGTCTTATTAGAACACACACAACATTTCACAATCCTTTTGTCGAGTTCACAATTTTGGAATAACTTAGCCAGTTTTTTCTTTAGATGCTTTGAGATTCTTGAAGATTCAGGTCCCATGTGCATATGATGAGTCTTTGGTGTAGTTGAACAGAAATTCTTTATGCATTTGTCATGGCTCTTTTAGTTGTCTATATATGATGACCTTACCATGGACAAATAGGTTCATTTGGACCTTCATTAAGGATCAAGGAAAAAAATCAAGACTTTTTCCTAATGGTTGGGGTAATATTAGACAACTCTATTAAGGAAAAAATTACTTGATGTTGGATTTGTTTCCCTTAAAAGTTTCTATTGATAATAGAGATGATACACATGTTTTGAGCTGCTGTTTGTTACAACTAACTGGATTATTAGTGTTGTCGAAACTCTTGAGTTTGATGTGGCTTGATGGATTTATTTGCTTCGTTCTTATCGGAACACATACAATATTTCAAAATTCTTTAGTCTAGTCCACAATTTTGGAATAACTTAGCCAGTTTTTGGCCTTTTTCTTTTGCTATAGAGGCTTTGAGATTCTTGAAAATTCAGGTCCATGAGCATACAAATTTGTGGTGTAGTTGAACGTCAATTCTTTAATTGTTATGGCTCTTTTATTTGTGATCTGAGCTCTATTGGAAATAGCCTCTCTCTACCTCCCAAGACAGGGGCAAAGTTTGCATATTTTCTGGTTCAATGTTTCTTGCTATGTTCAAGTTGGAACTATCAAATTCTTTTGTTATATATAGACAAGTAATGAAGAGAAAAATGATGCTTTAAATTTGTTTCGCGTCAATCCTACTCTGGTTTTTTGTTATACTTATTTTTTTTCTAATATTTGGCAGGTGATGAGATACCTCCTGATTACGATGCTAACAAATACAGACCCAAATACAATCCCCAATCCCCGGATTACGACACTAACAAATATGGACCACCCTAATACATACCCGCATATAATCCCCCGCAGTTTTGATGATTGAAGTGGTAGATGGCTTTTTTTGCCATGTTCAGGTTGGAATTGTCAAATTCTTTTGTTATATACAGACAGACAAGTAATTATGAGAAAAATGATGGTTTTGAATTTGTTGTGTCAACCCTACTTTGGTTATTCTTTGTTATACATACTTATTTTTTCTAATATTTGGCATCTGATGAACTTGCCCCATGCATCTCTTAGAGCTCTTCTCATGAGACTTCGATCAACTGTGCTGGTTATTGTTAACATAGGTTTTATCTACTTGTGTTATTACTAAGACTTCGAACAACTCTTGCATTTGGCATCTACATTTTCTTGTTCATGTGTTTGATGTTCTTTGAGCCGGGGGTCTATCGGAAATAACCTCTCTAGTTCCTTGGAGGTAGCGGTATGGACTGCGTATATCTTATTCTCCCCAGACCCCGCTCTTGTGGGAATACGCTAGGTATGTTGTTGATGGTGTGTTTGATGTTGCATGCATGAAAGACAAATATGTTTTAGGGTGATTTCTTTCCTAGTGCCCAAGTCAGTCACGATGGACAGAGTTAGCTGAATACTTGCATTGATGGTAGATAAAAGGTAACTCGTGAAATTAATTACGGTGTACATAACTCGAAAAAATGCTTAATTGACCTTATTTTGATGCCTTTGTTGTTTTGGTATAATGCCTTTAAAACTATATGCTTGAAGTCTTTCTAGCTTTTTCTTTGATGTATTCAAACTATATACTTGACATCGTTAGTCTATATAAACTTGTGTTTTGTTGAATCAAGAATGTAAAGATATGTACATGTTTTCAATTGCTTTTGAGTTTTGAAGTTTATGATTCTCCTTAATCAAGTAAATATGTATATGTATTATCTACTCCTATTTTTCACAAAATGGGCTCACTAGAAAAAAATATTCTCATTAAAACACTAAAAAAGCTTCGCGGTTAGGTAAACAGGCAAAATGAATATTACTTGCAATGCAAAAATATTTACAACAAGCTAAATGAGAATACAATATTTTCTAGTTGCATAGCTTCATAGCTTCATAATAATTCTACAAAGCTTCTCCGTAATATCCTTCAGATTAAGCCTACATCCGATACCGTTATCGTTCAATTGAATTGAACGAGTCTTTGTTCAGAGGTGGAGCAAGGATTTCAATTAAGGAGGTTTAATATTTAAAGAAAATTTAGTTGAAGGGGGTTTCATATCTGTTATAATCACATATATATAATTTTAACCATGCATAAATGGCCGAACCCTTAAATATGGCTGACTCCGCCTTTGTCTTTGTTTCAGAATCATGTGAGAGAATTTCACCTCGTACGACTCCTCTGTTTTGTGCATTCTAGGACTAGATAAAAATAATAAAATAACTCCAACAATTTCTTTGATTTTAACGACTCCTGAATACCACTCCACTAATACCGATCACTACAATCAAAACTCATTTCAATATGTACCAGTCTTGGTTTCAATACCAGCTGACTAGTAAAATATTTGCTTTAGGCCTCTAAAATTTTAAGGTCCCAAATAATTTTAGTAGTACATTTTAGGATTTTAATTTCACTTTAAACAACATTAAAGATTGTAAAAGAAAAAAGAAAAGGTATAAAAAAAATACATAATTTTGAAGCGACTTTTAAATTGTTGGACACCAAGTGATTTGCAAGTCGCTAGACATCAAGCGATTTGTTAGTACTTCCAGCAGAGTCATGGGACAAATTACTAAGCCAAGAGCCTTTTGTCTTTTTAGTTGCTTTTTAAATCAATTGTCCCTTTTGAAATTTTTGGTCAAAAAATCAGCCCTTTTGGTTTGGGATTTTATAATTAGCATCCGAATATATAATTTAGAAGTTGAGGTACATAATTTTGAACAAGAATGTAACAATTAATTACTCCACTTTTGCTCAAATACATAATTAGTATTCGGATATATAATTTTGATGTTGAGATACATAATTTTGATTACTGAGAGACGTTCATTTCTGCACTATTTTGGTCGAGATACATAATATATTTAGTAGATCAAAGGAGATTAAAATTAAGTATTCGAAAATTTATGAATTTGTGGAGATATTCGATTGTTTTTTAAAAAATAAAAGGTAGTTAATAAAAAAGGTAGAATTTTCTGTAGTTTAGTAAAAATAAATTGTGTTGTCATGTAATTTTTTCAATATTTTGACAAAATTTCTCAAAAATCAATTCAGGTAACATATCAACCCAAATTTTAACGGGATGAAACAGATTGAATTGATATTAGTTCAACTAATAAATGAGCGAGTCAATAACTAATCCAAACTTGAACGAGTTGAATCGAATTGGACGGATTAATTTTTCCTCCTCTAACTACACCTTCAAAGAAATGGTATTTTGTTTTTTTTTCACCGACGTTCATGCAACTCAAATTCACATTTATATACCTCAACTCATCATCTTTGCGTCAGTTGAACACCTCAACTCAAAGAATTAATTATCTACATTTTCAAAATTTATATACCACGAGAGTGTTTGTTTATGTACTATACATTTTTGTCCTTAGAAAATGTTATTTATTACTCCCTTCTGTCCATTTTATGTGTCGACTTTTAATCGATCATAAAATTTAAGAAATAAATAATCTTTGTAAAACTTACAATATTACTTCTCTTAAAGTCACTTTATTGTTTAGTCTTTAATTATCTCTTCTTATTAAGCGATGCTCGATAAGGATAAACTAAGAATGATCTCATTTAATAGTTACCAAATAAGAAAATGTACTCCCTCTGTTGCAAATTATATGTCGTAATTTGATCGAACACTATATTTAAGAAATAAGTATTAACTTTGTTAAAGTTACAAAATTACCTTTCTTAAAGAAAGGGGTAATAATATTTAAAATCAAGTGGGACCATTTTTAATTGAAAAGACAAATAAAAAAGGAGTAATAGTATTTAAAATTAAGTAGGACCACTAAGGATAAAATTGTAATTATGTCTTTAAAAACTTACCAAATAAGAAAAGGTGACATTCTTTTTGAGACGGACTAAAAAGGAAATGGCGACACATAATTTAGGATGGAGGGAGTAACATTTTTCTTAGAGCGGATAAAAAAAAAATGGCGATATATAAAATAGAACGGAGGAAATATTATGAAGCTAATATTTTTTTTTTAGAACGGATCAGAAAGAAAATGACAATACATAAAATGAAAAAGAGGAAATATAATTATTATTATTATTGTTTGTTTCTTTGTTAACAAGTAGCCAGAGTCATATTCACACAAGTCAACAAAAATAATATTACTCCATTTTCATTGACCTTTTCTTCACTACTCTTTCTTTTCCATTTTCTCACTTTAAAAGAAATGGTATTTTGGTCATTTCCACCTACCCCTAAGCAACTCAAATTCACTATCGCCGGCGTTGCCGCCGGTATTACTCTAATTACGGCAGGTGCATATCTTTCATATTCCAATATTGCCCCTCAACAAGCCCGAGCTAAAGCCCGAAAAGATTATATCAAAGCCCGACTCAAACAACTTGTACAAGATTAATTAAACACAACTTCATAAGTTTTACTAAGTCAGTAAATTTTCGTTTTCTAGGTAAGAATTACTTTTTTTTACTCTCTTCGTGTATTTTTACTTGTCACATTTAGCTTTACAAAAGTTAATTTGACTAAACTAAGAGTTAAATTGTAGTAGATTAATTATGTATGTTAAATTTTTAATTTAGATGTTTGAAAGTTATACGAAAAATGCTATAAGTTGCAATGATTCTCATAATATGTTGAAAAAATATATGTAGTCAAAGTTATAAGATTGAATTTTGAAAATGACAGGTAAAAATGAATGGAATGGAAGGTATTTGTCAAACTTTTTTTTTTATAGTTTTTTTTGGTTAATATTTATTTTTGGTATTAGTTTTTGAGTGAATATTTGAGCAATCTAGTTACTGAGTGTTTGGCAAAAACTTTATTTTTAGTTAAGAATTTCATTTTTGGAGTGAATTTTACGGTTGTATGAGCAAGTTAGAATTTGTTGTTGGTCAATACTTTGTTTGTGAATGTGTTGTATGTTAGTAGTAATTACTGGAAATTGTTGCAAAGTGTAGTAAAGCTCATTGTTACATTTGCCACATTGTAATTAAGGGAATACAACAACAAAAACAAACCCAATGTGTTCCCACAAAGTAGAGTCTGGGGAGGGTAAGATGTACGCAGTCCATACCGCTACCTCCGAAGAAGTAGAGAGGTTGTTTCCGATAGACCCATTGTAAATAAGGGAATGCAACCAAAAATATATATTGTGAAAAAAGAAAAGAAAGAAAATTAAAAGAGATGTTGAGATTATGAGGACTTGATTGCAACTTAGTTGCTTCAATGAATCTTTTTTTTTTTTTTCTGATAACCATGGTGTTTGGGTCAGCTTGCGCACACCCTGGCTAGTTGCACATGGCAAGAAATCATCTAGTAGTTTCGAAACATAATATAGGAGGAGGGGATGTGATAGAAATGTTTGTTTGCTCCGAGTTGAGGATGAAATGGAAGTTTGATGATGGCACTAGTTCATGAGATTGATTAAGATGTCACAAACTAAAGTAATCTAGGCCCTAGGGAATGTTACCTTCAGTATAGCCATCACCTCATCGCGTTCTTTGTGACCGTTGAGAAGTCAAGATTGGATCCTTACCTGAGTAGCAACTATAATTTGTATTCTTTAGCTTTAGCGTCTCGAGTAACTCTGTCATTTTTCCTGTAAAGAATGAATCTTGGGCCTAACTCAACTCCAAAAACTAGCTCATGAGAGGAGGATTCCGTAAGTGCATGTAAGGAGATCAATTACGCATCCCTTTTCCAATGTGAGACTCTTAACACTCCCCACCACGCCCAGGCCTCGTTTACTAGAGTGTGCATAACATAATGTGGGGACAACATCGATGAACAAAGAATTACTCATCCCTTTTTCGATGTGGGATCATAACATTTCCCTCTATCAACAAGAGATGCTTGGTGGTTATTTCTTCAATTTACTAGTTTAGCGCTCAGCGTCGACCAGGTCAAGCACAAGATGAAAGGAGTTATAAGTATCTTGATAAGATATCCTGACATTGTGTGATTCTTGAACAATTCATAACCAGTTTTGCATTTATGAAAGTGAGCTCACTAGTGAACTCCAATTGCATTTAATACACAGAAACGCCAGCTACGGGATCCAAATACTTTATCAACCATTTTTGCAATATTTCAAGGCTGAGGACTTGCCTGTCTATGTTGGGCTCGTTGACAGATATTATATGTTTTCAGAGTGTCTACAGGTTCCTTTTCTCAAACAAATTTGTCGTCAATACTAATGCCTTGGTGGAAAAATCACGAATGTTTATTTCTCTTGCTAGTTAAGCAAGCTTCTATATAAAGTGTATCAAGATGTGTCGCATTCATCTACTTCCTCTGAGAACTTTTCCGTCACTCATTACTTATTTCACATATTACTATTTCTTCCGTTCACTCGTTCACGAGATTGATTAAGATGTCACAAACTAAAGTAATCTAGGGAATGCTTACCTTCAGTATAGCCATCACCTCATCACGTTCTTTGTGACTCTTGAGAAGTCAGCAATGGATCCTTATCGGAGTAGCAACTATAATGTGTACTCGTAAACTTTTGACGCCTTGAGTACCTCTGCCATTTTTACCTCCATCAACAAGTGATTCTTAATGGTTATATCTTCAATTTACTGGTTTAGTGGTTCAGTGTCGACCAGGTCAAAGCACAAGAGGAACGGAGTTATAATTCGTTGATAAGATGAGCTGACGTTATGTGATTCTTGAACAATTCATAACCAGCTTTGCTTTTATGAAAGTGAGCAGACTTAGATCAGTAGTGAAGTCCAATTACACTTACTAAACAGAAACGTTAACTACTGCATCCAAGTAGGGCTCGTTGACAGAAATTATATTTTCTTGAGAGTGTGAACAAGTTCCTTTTCTCTAATAATTTTGTCGTCAATACTAATGCCATGGTGGGAAATTACATGAATGTTTATTTCACTTGCTAGTTAAGCAAAGCTTCTTTATAGAGTTTACCAAGGTTCTCTCGTGTTCATCTACTTTCATGGAGAACTTTTCTGTCATTCAGTATTCCGCCATTCAGTACTTATTTTACCCTTTTTGTTTTTTCATGTTATAGCTTGCTCGTGGAGATTATGCTTGTACTTTGGCTCTTCAGTTGAACTTTTGTACTTTTCATCAGCAAATGGTTCAAGTTTATGCGGTGTACTCAGTCCTATCCCGTGGAAACAAATGCTACAGTGTCTGCGGCAGTTATCATTAACAGGAACAACTAACTGTTCATCTCCATCTTTGGAAGGTAAGTTTATGAATTTAGTACTCCCTCCGTTTCGGAATAAGTGAATTGTTGGGGTATTTATTGGTGTTTCAAAATAAGTGAATCATTGAAATTTTTTCCAAATTTACCCTTATGATTCGACAATCAATTAACTTTTGAAAAGGTATTACAAGGTCAGCTTTTTCTTTTTTTTGGGTAAAAATGGAGAGTTGTGTTAAATTTGTCTTTAATGCTTTTTCCTTAATCTGTGTGCCAAAATCCAACAATTCATTTATTATGAAACGGAGGGAGTACTATTTTTGGATCCTTAACTGAAATTTATGCTGCTTGTAATGCTTGAAGCATTGAAGTTCTTAAACTGAATAAAAGTCACATTATGGGTAAAATTTTCAAGTTAGTAACTAGAAATAAGACCTGTCGCTTATATTATGACAACCTTTCCCAATCTGTACGACTGTGGGATAGGGACCGCTACAGTCACTTATTTGTTTGCTGGATTATTGACTGAGCTGATGGCTGTTGGCCTATGTTGCTCGGACTCTTCAAAAAAGTCAATGGGTGCGTTTCGGATTTGCCAAAACTAGGGTATTTTTGGAGAATCCGACACGGGTTCGGCATCGAAAGTGAAGAGTCCGCGCAACTTAGCTGTTGGCAACCTTGGCTATGCAAGTTTCTTCGCCTTCTTAAGGGGGTGCCAAGGTGTTAAAGGGCTGGGGAGAGGAACCCAAGAAATTTCTTCAATCATCTCATGATACTTATGTATCTTTTTTCCAACGTAACTCATGCTAGACCGTGCTTCCCTTAGAAATCACGTGGATCACATACAATTTTCCTTTTTTTTTTTTTTTTTTTTATTGACAGTTAATCTTTTTGCTTCACACTCTAAAGTTTGGATGGTTCGATTTGCACAAAACCAGAGTCAAGTGGCTTGAATGGAATTTTAGCAGTTGTTGAATCCCCTTATGGTATATTCTGATAGCTTTAAATCTATGTGAACAAACTGCAGGTGGCTTAGGTGATGATAATACAGCAAGCTCCCAACCTTCACCTACCGTTAACTTATCACGAGCATATACCCTTGCAGTGCAAACATCTTCATACAGCGAGATATGGTCCAAGGTCCACTATGAGGTCCCTTCTGACCGTAGTGTGGAGGTAGCAGAAGTTGAGTTCCAGGAGGGGTCGCTGCAATTAGAAGATGTCCTTCAACCAAACCATGAGTGCGTCCAAGAGGCACTTTTGCATATAAAACCGGACGCCCTAAATCAACTTGTTGCTAAGTACTTGGACGATAGTGAGCAAACCACTCGTCTCTGTATCATTTTCTCAGAAAGTGTAAAGCAAGCTAAACTTTCCTATGCTCCCATTCGTAGGCTGCTCGATGTCCTTCCCCTGGACATGGAGTCTGGTGGACATTCCCTTTCGCAGGTTCAATGCAATTGGGCATTTGACATCTTCCTCCAATTTGACAGCCTCAGCAATCCCTTTCCTATACATGACACCCATAGCTTTAATGATATGCGTCATTGCTACTTCGAGCTAAAGCGTGAGCTTGACCTTCTTTTACACAAGTCACGTTCAAAGGTTCAACTTCTTCGTCATGCTACCAAAGGTTCAGTTGTATGTTTAGTTGGAGCTACTATCGGAGTGATCATAACAGCTGTTGCTATAGCTTCTCATGCTTTTGTCGCCCTTGTAGCAGCCCCAGTATGCTCTGCTTGCGTCCCTTCAAAAATAGCAAAAAAGGAACTGGTTCATCTCGAGAAGCTGGATGATGCAACTAAGGGGATTTTTTTCCTCCACAATCACTTAGAGACAGTAAATTGCTTGGTGGGCCGATTATATGATGCAGTGGAGTACTACAAGCGTCTTGTTCGGTTTGCACTAGAGAGAGGAAAAGACCGATACCCTATCCAGGAGGTAGTGAAGCAACTTCACAGGAAACATAGCAATTTTCTCGAAGAAATTTTGGGTCTCGAGGAGCATTTGTGTCTATGTTTTGCTGCAATAAATAGGGCCAGAGGCCATCTTCTCAACTATCTCCTTCATCAAAATCAGGCCCCTGGATAATTCGTTCGTTCTGTAAGAAATCCTTCCTCCATTTGTTCTTTTGTACCTTTTTAATCTTCTTTTCTAGATATCGAATTATTTCTGGCATGTTAAACTTGCCTTTTTGTGATTTTACTGCGATTGTAAGTGTATCGAGGCTGTTGGATCTCTAACTTCATAAGTTTCTTACGATGCAACTAGATATTTCCTAGTGGAAAGAGGGCCCTGAGGGGTCGGGTTGGGGGAAGGGATGTCGTAAATGAAGACGAAGGAGATTGGCAAGAATTAATGTTACTTTCATTGAAATAAATTGGTCACTCATTTCCTGTACTGTATTTGGCGGCCATGCTCTCAACTCGTCAAACACTATTGAACTATGCATATAACCATTCTAATAGAATTTTATTTTGTCTGGTATGTTTTAGATCCAACTTCACATTATCTTGTGCTTCGGTGTTATCATTAGAAAGGCATCAAGAAGATGCATAGGGAACAGATGACACCAAAGGAGTCGACTGTTAGTTCTTGTTGCTACTAAAAGCAATGCTAAAGTTAGAGAGCTAACGAAGTCCCAAAAAGAGTCGGTGCTAGTTACAGGGGTCATGTAATTCCAACTAAAAAGATTGACTCTAATCCTCGAGGGAACATGCTGGAGTTGAGACACCATCAAAGCATCTGCGATTTCTCTCAGTCCAGATGCACCAAAATAGTCTTGTTGGGATCATTTCCCATATCCTTCTGACGGCATTATCAACTCTCCAAAAAGAACCAGCTATCACAAGCTTCCCTGACTGCCTGAGGAGTAAACCGAGATAGTCGAAAAATAGAATAAAAGTTCCATATGTCAGCAACAAACAATATAGGAAGCGGCGATTGATGCTCTCTGAATTATGGCGACAACATATGTTAACCAGTATATAATGTTCCTGTTCCTGAGTGAGACGTGTTCCTTTCGGTGTTGTCCATGTGAAAGATATCACCTTGCTAGGCATTCTAGTTTTCCGTATGTGCTTCCAAGACCGATTCCGTAGCATCCAATTTTGTGAAAAAAATTTATTGTAACTAGCTTTGGCTGTGTATTTTCCTAACTTGGTGCTTCCCCAATCATTCTGTCTGGCTCCCGTTCTTGTATCCTATAACCTTCTAATGCTTTAAAGAGTGCTAGTACATTGACTCCTGAATCCCCTAGGTGCCTTCTGAGTAGGGTGTTCCAGGTGCTTCCTTCCCTATTTTGAGCTGTAGAGGAGTTTTGATTGCCTGCCATCTGAAAACTAAGTTGCACGGACTCTTCACTTTTGATGCCGCATCCGTGTCGGATACTTCAAAAATACACTACTTTTGGAGAATCCGATGCTCACCCGTCGACATTTTTGAAGAGTCCGAGCAACATAGTCTGAAAATGTCTAGGGAATGTATTGTTCAGTGTTGAGCTTCCAGTCCACCTATCCTTCCAAAATTGCCTCATTTGCAGTTCTTTTCCGAAATTGGATTTGACGGACGATAGGTCTTAGTTTTTGGCTTCATACTAGCTCTTAATTGGCTTCTTGAGATCGGGCTCTATCTGAAACAGCCTCTCAACTTCATACTGAGGTAGCGGTATGGACTGCGTTAGTGGCGGAGCCACATTGAATTCAGGGGGTTCATCCGAACTCTTTCGTCAAAAAATTATATTATTTTTACATGGTCAAAGATATTTTGATGTATATATAATAGATATTGAACCTCCTTCAACTAGTCCGTATATTTACTTCTGAACCCCTCAATGAAAATTCTGGCTCCGCCACTGGACGGCGTACACTTTATCCTCCCTAGACCCCATTTTGTGGGATTGCACGGGGTATGTTGTTGGTGTACTAGCTCTTAATTGGGGTTGAATGGACCCCTTCAACGAAAGAGAGTTGGATCCCGCTTTTGTTGGATAAGGTCTTCTCGAGAATCTGACCGTCTGAGAACTTGAGAAGATACATGCTTCAGGATAAGTGATGCTGCTTCATAGCCCCAGAAAACACCCCTTTCTCTATCTGTCGAAAATTGCTCCTTGTTCAGTTACTCAAACATGCAGAAAAGATGGGAATGTTTGCGTTGCTACCAACTAATGTCCTTCCGTTGTCCAATTCTTGAACTAGTTAAGACATGGTTGTATCAACTTGGCTTTACGTAATTCTTGTGTCTTCGATTTTGTCTTTAGGTAATTCTTATGTTCCTTTCATTTGTCGTCTGGTTCTTATTGATCTTCCAAAGTATGTGAATTCCTAGTAATGTTTATGTGCAATGATTGTTTGCCTCACCGAACACTTATCACCCTCCTGCACCGTGCTCAACTGTCAACGTGCCTTATTTCTTGCATCTATTATCTTTTTATCTGTTTTAACTGTTAGCGATAATGATAAATCATCGTCCTATGGTTACTTGCATTAAAAAAGGAAAAAGTTTACATTGCGATTTGAAAGACAATGGTCTCGAAATAAGATTCACTAGGATGCACTATGTTTCGAATGTGTCTTCAAAAGCCATTTTTTGTGGTCTAAATTTCAGTCGACTGAACAATCATGTAACTGGATTTTTGGTCCATTTCAGGTCCGATGGTGGATGCTAAATACAAGACTGTCGATGAAGAAGTGGAAACTCATATAGCCGCGGACCCCCTAACTTATTTGGGACCGAGGCAGAAATTGTTCTGTTGTATAACATGACTATTGACAGCTACCACTTTGGTGAATCGAAAACTTAACATGTTACGCTTACTAGTATCTATAGCGTTTTAGAATTAACGAACAGGTCTGATAGGAGATTCTTCAAGAGGAACGCGATTCGCGCTCCCCTCATTTTTCCAGTATCGTTGTAATGATTATTTACCACATGTTTTTTGCCAGCACAAGATTAGTGTTAGCTATACACTGGCATATTGTACTCTTTTCATTCTCTTCTTAACATGATATAAACAAAATCACCATCATTGGCTTTGTACTCTTCTTAAAGTCTTTTGGTTAGCTGAAATGCATGAGCACCACTTATTTTCTGATTATGGCACTGATGTTGATGTACCAAGTAGCTCGGAATCTTCAAAATTGTTGCCGCACCCATGTCAGATCGTCCGAAAATGTGTTACTTTTGAAGGATCCAACACGTAGCCAATGACATTTTTGAAGAGTCCGAGCAACACGGTTGATGTAGAAGTTCTAAATTTAGCATATCCAAGAAGAAGTGGATGATTTTTTTCTTGAGCCGAAGGTCTATCGAAAACAATCAATCTATCTTTGAGGTAGAGGTAAGGTCTGCGTACATACTATCCTCCTCAGATCCTACTTAGTGGAATTATATTGAGTATGTTGTCGCAACTAGAATTGGATGAAAATTTTTATGTTTTTTATTTTTTTTTTTAATTTTTGTTCCTCATATTGTCCTAATGAAATGCAGATAAACCTAGTTCAGTATAAATTTTATAAAATAATTATAAAAATTTCAATTAATTATATATCTTTATTGATATGTCGAAAGCTCATTCTATATATTTACAAAGAAATTTTTTTCACTCGGAATTGAAAAAAATATATTAAAAGTCAATTATGCATCTTTATAAAGTAAGAAAATGTATCAAGAGCAAATTAATTATATATCTATATAAACCCAAAATCAAAATTTTAATAATTATATAAAATATTAAAATTTTCTGTAATTAAAGCTCTGGCAAAATTTATGAACTACTCCTCCGTTTCGAATTAATTAGCCCTCTTTCTAAAAAAAAAATTTGTTTCAATTTACTTGTCCAACTTATCAAATCAAGACTATTTTACACAAATTCTTCTCATTCTACCCTTAATAGATACTCCCTCCGTTTCGAATTAGATAGCCCTTTCAACTTTAACACACCTATTAAGAAATTCAATAATTAAGAATATATTTTACCTTTTTACTCTTCTTAATATTATACGACTCAATAATTAATTAAGCAAGAAAAATTGTAACATATGCATACATGAATTGAAAATCTTATAGGAATACTAGTAGTATTCCTTGAAAAGAAAAAAAAAATCAAATTTCATAAAGTTTGTATTAAAAATATAAGTGTTATTTTCAAAAAATTTGAAAAGTATAGTTATATTTAATACCTATTAGGAGTAGAATGGGAAAAATTTGTGTAAAATAATCTTGATTTGATAAATTGGACAAGTAAATTGAAACAAATTTTTTTAGAAAAAAGACCAACTAATTCGAAACGGAGGAAGTATTAAATATAACTATACTTTTCAAAAAAATTTAAAATAACATTTATATTTTCAATACAAACTTTATTAAACTTGACTTTTTTTTCTTCTTTTCAAGGGATACTACTAGTGTTCCTATAAGATTTTTAATTCATGCATGCATATCCTACAATTTTTTATGCTTAATTAATTATTAAGTCTAACAATGTAAAAAGATAAAATATACTCCTAATTATTGAATTTCTTAATGAGTATGCCATGGTCGAAAGGACAATTTAATTCGAAACGGAGGGAGTATTATTGTTTTGTTAGTTTTATGTCTAAATTATTTTGGTGCTTACAAAACCCTTCTAACATTGCTCTCCACTCAAAAAATAAAATTGCATTCTTCAAAAATTAGAATTTTACCACTTTTATAACAACAAAGAATAAGAGAAAGAAAACACGGACAAAAATAAATATTTACCAAAATATTGGAAAAAAAAAAAAAAAAATTAACTTGCATGAGCAAGTCACTCCAAAAATAAAAGTTTTTGACAACCATGGTAACCAAATTGCTCAAATATTCATTCTCAAATAATATCAAAGATCAAACAAACGTCTGCAAATGTAGGTTAAAAAATACGCAAAATTGGAGAAACAACGTATCGGAAACCTTCGGTAGGCCAACTCAAACATCAAATTCGTTCTGATTTTTCCGATCCCATTGTTTTCACAGCTCTGTCCATGAGTATTTTTAACCTCAAAACAGCCAAATACACTAACCAAATTGTGAATAAGCACAATAAATAGCGTCAAATATTTTGAAGTTAAAAATTCACATGGACAAAATTGGAGAAACAACGGATCGGATCGGATCGAAAAAATCAGAAGGAATATGAAGTTTGAGTGGCTTAGACTAATTTTGAGTGTTTTTAGAGTTTAGATTTGAATGGTAACGAAGAAAATGGAATTAGGAGATTGATATTTATCTATGATAAAGATGTGCCACGCTGGCGATCCGCGTGAGAGGTGTATTTATTTGACGGTTTGGATTTGTTGTTTCAAAGTAAGATCGGATGGTTAGCAAAAGCTTCGAATTCTCTTCTTTTTTTTTTGAATTTGGAGACACTATCAAAAAAAAGTATAAAAATGTTATTGGGTTAACGATTTTTTATTAGCTTTATAAAAAAAAATTATTGGGTAAACCGTTTGGTTTCGATTTTAGATTATTGGGTTATTGGTTAAACAAATGACCCAATAAGGATACACTGAGTTACTATATATATATATATATATATACTACTTATTCACAATTGAGCGATTCACAAAGTATTACCTTATTCAGGATAACAAAGGCACAATATAAAATATGGGCATTGTCGTATTGAAAAGCTGGACGCATTTAGTAGCTTCCAACAATGAGGCTTCAATTTTTTCCGAACTAATATTCAGTTCAAGTTAGAAGATTCTTATAAACTAAAATGCATTGCGTAGGATTTTGGCGGTAATTAAGATCTTTTTTTTTGTTATGTTAGTTGTTATTAATTTTATTTTATGAGTATTTTCTTATTGGTTAAACCGAAAACCGAACCGTTAAAAGACCAAAAATCGATAAAAAAATATCTTATTGGCTGGTTATTGGTTTTACATATTTAAAAACCGATAAACAGAACCAATAACACATAAAACCAAACCGAACCGACCAATGCACACCCCTACTCCCTTCCCTTCGTCCCATTTTAGTTGGATACATTACATTTTACACGGCGATTGAAAAATCATGAATTGAATGATTAATTTTATCATTTTATTCTTTATTCATATTAATGATATTTATTGAAAAAATCGATAGTATTTGAAATTGCTTAATTTTTCTTTCGATAAACTTTGGGTCTAATGATATTTCGACAACAATAGGGTGAAGCGTAGGCTCAAGAATGACGAATCTCCTTATGATCATCTAACAAGTTCGTTATTACATGTAGTTCCTACGAAGAATCAAACTAATGACGATTACAATACTTGAATCATGTTGGGTTTGACCATCGAACATTCAGAACTTACTGAACTTACTGACCCGACTAATCCACGTTCAAACTGCGTTGGGCCGTTTAAGGGGAAGTGCTCCTCACACAACGGGCTATTAGCTCAGTGGTAGAGCGCGTACGTCTTTTGTAATCGCATATGGGTAGCTCAATGTGCTCATCGCCCGCTGACACTTTATACATGAATTTTGTCCTTTTCACAGGCTTGAACCCGAGACCTCTTGCAGAAACTCCGGTGAAACAAAAGCTCGACGCGCTTAATAACAACACATTATGATGGTATTGCTTGAAGTCAAATGACAGTATTTTTCATTTACAAATGTGACAATTGTTCAATCTCGAAAATGTAATTCTGCTATGTCTGGCCGAGCGAATCAAAGTAAGACATCGCAACAGCGGCATGGAGGGCGGCTCCTATCGGAAGAACATCTTCATCAAGAGTGAAGTAAGGGGAGTGCAAACCTTTAACACCACCAGTTGCGGCCGCAGTTTTATTTTGTGCTCCGATGGTGAAAAATGCAGCCGACATCTTCTGGGAATAGAAGCTGAAGTCCTCCGCGCCCATTGTAATGTCACCGTGAGTCACGTTTTCCTCACCGAGCAAGACTGCTCCGACTCTCTTTGCATGCTCGTACATTGTGGGATCGTTTAGAGTTGGTGGATAAGGCCTCATTAAGTCCTCCCCAAAGTCAACAGTGGCTGTACATTGATGTACGCTTGCTTGTGTCTCGATGATCTGCAGGCATTTTCGGTGTTAAACTTGCTGTCCGGAATAAGAATTTTTGGCTGCGCGGAAACTCTAGCGCGTACCTCTTTGATCCGTTGCTTAAGACAGGAATAACTCTCAGATGTCAAGAACCGGAACGTTCCACCAAACTTCACGCTTTCCGGGATTACATTTCCGGCCTCACCGCCATCTACAAATGCAACAGAGAGAACCTGCATATAACAGCGAATGAAAAAAGGGCAGCCCGGTGCACTAAAGCTTCCGCTATGCGCAGGGTCCGGGGAAGGGCCCCACCACAAGTTTGTATGATTGAACCCGCGACTTTCTGTTCACATGGCAGCAACTTTACCAGTTACTCCAAGGGGGCTCCCCTTCGTATATAATAGCGAATAAGTAGAAACAAAATCGTTGTGTCTGGAATTAGAGCGAGACATACCCTAGATTCGAGAGGATCAGTTTCTCGAGAAACAAGTTGCTGGAGTGCGAGAACTGTCATAGAAACAGCAAGAATTGGATCCTTGGCTTTATGTGGTATCGCTGCATGTCCGCCTTTCCCATGCATTATCGCTGTAAACCTTCCGGCACCAGCCATAATAGGACCAGGTTTCGAACCAATAACACCGGTTGGAATAAATGGCCAGACATGCATGCCAAATATCGCTTTAACCCCATCTAATGCGCCTTCTTCTATCATATAAGAGGCTCCGGCGTAGCCTTCTTCTGCAGGCTGGAAGACGAGCTTAACCGTGCCCTTCAGTTCAGAAAGGCAAAGACCGAACATGATTAGTTTATATCAGCGTTAATAGTCAAAAATACACCTGAAGTATCCCGGTTTTTCAAGTTTGTACCTGAACTATCCTCAAAGATTTGTTGAAACGCACCTCAACTATCAGTTCTTCCCTTTTCCTACCTGAAATGTCACCATCGTTCGTCCCACAGGAAAAAGGAACGACTTATAGTTGAGGTATGTTTCGATAAACATTTGATGATAGTTCAACTTACAGTTCAGAATGCAACATTAACAATATCAACTTATTAAAGTTAGACGAAGACCGAACATGATTAGTTTAT